>NC_088422.1:56924124-57109124 GCF_034236695.1 Oncorhynchus nerka
TATATGTAAGATGGCTAAATAAAGAGAAACATTTGGATTATTATTATATTATAATTTGTGCCCTGGTCCTATAAGAGCTCTTTGTCACTTCCCACGAGCCGAGTTGTGACAAAAACTCACACTCATTCTAATGTTTAATAAATGTTTTGTATAGTGTGTGTGGCAGGTTTACAATGATGGCAAAAAAACAACATTTGGGAGTGCGCTGACCCTGGTGCTAGAGGGGTACGCAGCTGGAGGTTGAATGTTTGAAGGGGTATGGGACTATAAAAAGTTTGGGAACCACTGCTGTAGAGCTTAGAGAGGATCTCATGTCAAATATTGTTGAAGTAATATGGCTACAGGTTCACCTGCCTCACCTAAAGCCTATTATTTTGGGAAGTTGCTACAGACCACCAAGTTCTAACAGTCAGTATCTGGATAATATGTGTGAAATGTTTGATAATGTATGTGATATCAACAGAGAGGTATATTTTCTGGGTGACCTAAATATTGCTTTCATCAAGCTATCCACTCAAGAAAAAGCTTCAAACTGTAACCAGTGCCTGCAACCTGGTTCAGGTTATCAGTCAAACCTACAAGTGTATTTACAAACAGCACAGGAATGAAATCATCCACATATATTGATCACATCTTTACTAATGCTCTAGAAATTGCCATGATTCTGCTTTAAAGCAGTATCCAAAACCATTGGATGTAGTGATCATAATATAGTAGCCATGTCTAGGAAAACCAAGTTCCAAAGGCTGGGCCTAATATAGTGTATAAGAGGTCATACAATAAGTTCTGTGGTGATCCCTACCTGGAAGATGTAAATAATATTGTCTGGTCTGTGGTGTGTAATGAGGTGCAACCAGACGCTGCACTTGACACATTTCTGAAATGGCTTTTTCCAGTTACTAATAAGCATGCACCAATTAAGAACATTTCTGTAAAAACTGTTAAATCCCCGTGGATTGATGAGGAATTTAAAAATTGTATGAATGAGAGGCATGAGGCAAAATGAATGGAAAATAAGTCGATTGGCAAACGTACTGTAAATTGAGCAATCATGTGACTAAACTGAACAAAAAAGAAGAAACTGTACTATGAAACTGTAAGGGCTTTCTTCTGTGGACGAAGGACAGGACCAAAGCGCAGCGTGGTTAGTGTTCATCATGTTTAATAAAGACGATAAACGTGAACACTACAAAATAACAAATGTGAAAAAAAAAACCAGTTCTGTCTAGTGCAGAGACACAAAAAGACAGAAGACAACCACCCACAAAACCCAACACAAAACAGGCTACCTAAATATGGTTCCCAATCAGAGACAATGACTAACACCTGCCTCTGATTGAGAACCATATCAGGCCAAACATAGAAACGGGAAAACTAGACACACAACATAGAATGTCCACTCAGCTCACGTCCTGACCAAGACTAAAACAAAGAAAACACAAAAGAACTATGGTCAGAACGTGACAGAAACAAAGATACATTATATAAAGAATGATAATAAAAAGCTTTGGAGCACCTTAAATAATTTTTAGCAAAAAGGCAAACTTGGCTCCATCTTTCATTGAATCAGATGGCTGATTCATCACGAAACCCACCGATATTGTTTTTTTATTGGCAAGATTAGCACATTTAGGCATGACATACAAACAACAAATTCTGAACCTACACATCCATGCATAACTGAAACAAATTATGAAAGACAAGCACTGTAATTTTGAATTCCGTAAAGTGAGTGTGGAAGAGGTGAATTAATAATTGTTGTCTATCAACAAAGACAAGCCACCTGGGTCTGACAACTTGGATGGAAAATGACTGAGGATGATTGCGGACGATATTGCCACTCCTATTTGCCATCTCATCAATCTAAGCCTACAGGAAGTGTGTGCCCTCAGGCCTGGAGGGAACCAAAAGTCATTCTGCGACCCAGGAATAGCAAAACACCCTTTACTGGCTCTAACACCCGAACAATCCGCCTGCTACCAACCCTCGGTGAACTTCTGGAAAAAAATTGTGTTTGACCAGATACAATGCTATTTCACAGTACACAAATTAAAAATTGACTTTCAGCATGCTTATAGGGAGGGGCACTCAACATGTACAGCACTTACACAAATGACTGATGACTGGCTGATAATAAGACGACTGTGGGAGCTGTTTTGTTAGACTTCAGTGCAGCTTTTGACATTATCGATTAGAATCTGCTGCTGGAAAAAAAGTATAGTGTTTTGGCTTTACATCTCCTGCTATATCGTGGATCTGAGAGTTACCTGTCTAACCAAACACAGAGGGTACTCTTTAATGGGAGCCTCTCCAACCTAATCCAGTTGTCTGGGCCCCTTACTTTTTCCAATCGTTACTAATGACCTGCCACTGGCACTGGGTAAAGCCTGTGTATCTACAGTATGTATGCCGATGACTCAACATTATACACGTTTGCTACCACAGCAATTGAAATCACTGCAATACTTAGCCAAGTTGAGCAAACTAAACTGCTTGGTGTAACCCTGGATTTTAAACTGCCATGGTCAAAACATATTGATGCAATGGAAGCGAAGATGGGGAGAGGTCTGTCCGTAATAAAGTGTTGCTCTGATTTCTTGACTTTACTATCAACTAAACAAGTCCTACAGGCCCTAGTTTTCTCCCACCTGGACTACTGCTGAGTCATATGGTCAAGTGCCACAAAGAGGGACATAGGCAAATTACAATGAAGAGAGAGAGTGGAGAGATATGACTCAAGTAGCGAAGTGAACTATAAAAATGTACCTTATACACGGCATATTCCATTTAATAAACCAAACTTTGAAATATGCTTATAGAAGGTAAAAACCTAAACTGGTCCGTGCATCAATACCAGTATAGCCCTAATCTCTCCTGGCTCAAAGTAGAGATTGACAGCACCACTACTTGTCTTTGTGAGAGGTATTGACATATGTTAAAAGCAACGAACTGTCTGTTTGTACGACTAGCACACAGCTTGGACATACATGCATACTCCGCAAGACATACTACCTGGGGTCCCTTCATAGTACCCAAGTCCAGGACAGACTCTGGAAAATGCACAATACTACACAGAGCCATGACTACATGGAACTCTATTCCACATCAAGTAACTCATGCAAGCAATACAATCAGACTTTAAAAAATGTATAAAACTACACCTTATGGAACAGCGCGGACTGCGAAGAGACACACGCATACGAACACAATTCTTCTACACACACGTATATTTTTTAATTGATTTCTAGTGTAATTATACTGCCTTGGCAGCAGCTAATGGGGATCCATAATAAATAGAAATACCACACCTTTTTAAATACGTAACAACTTCAGTGATTGGCTGGCACTCTACCTCCAGAGCTGGAACTCCTTTGCTGATTGGCTGTGGGTATTCCAGGAGGAGGCGTTCCTCATCCAGGAACTTCCCATCACGTCCGTTCATGGCGGGCTGGAAGAGGCCATAGTTCAGCACATCCTTCAGACTCTGGCTCAACGTGCACAGGATCCTCTGCTTGGCAACCCACACAGTCGCGTTAGGGTTGAACCGCATACATTTCTGCGTGAGGGGTTTGGGTTGGGTTGGGAATAGGGGTGTTGAAAGGGGTAGGGTTAGAGAGGGGAAAAGTGAGAATCATGGTAAAAGAAAACAGGTCACAGACTTTCAGTTGTAGGCCAAGAACCTGGGCATGAGCATTCCCAGGCAAAACTTATACATACAAATACTTAAAGGGATAGTTCACCCAAGTAAAAAAAATACACATTTGTTTCCTTAACCTGTAAGCAGTGTATGGACAAGTTATGACAGAAATCTATGCTTTGGTTTAGTTCCCCTGACATTGTTTCCACATGCTAACATTTCAATATTTCTGGCACAAATCCCATTCAAGTCATGGGATCGATCTTAGAATTGGTTGCTCATCATGTCCAAATCATCCGAAAGTATCTAACATTGTTTGTGAAGCTCAACAAACTCACTTGTAGATAATTTGAAAAAATGCTAATATCATAACTTGAATGGGATTTGTGCCACAAATGCTAAAACATTAGCATGTGGAAACAGTGCCAGGGAAAGAAACTAAAGCAAAGTATGGATTGCTATCATACCTTGTTCATAGCGTCACGTTCTGACCTTAGTTCCTTTGTTATGTCTTTGTTTTAGTATGGTCAGGGTGTGAGTTGGGTGGGTTGTCTATGTTCTTTTTTCTATAATTTGGTATTTTCTGTGCTCTGCCTGGTATGGTTCTCAATCAGAGGCAGCTGTCAATCGTTGTCCCTGATTGAGAATCATACTTAGGTAGCCTGGTTTCACTTTTGAGTTGTGGGTGTTTATTTTCTGTTCTGTGTTTGGTTGCACCGTTCAGGACTGTTCATTTGTCGTGTATTGTTTTTGTTTCAGTATTCATTCTTTATTAAATTACAATGAATACTTACCACGCTGCACCTTGGTCCTCTCTTTCTCCCGACGACAACCAGTACACAGACTGCTTTCAGGGTAAGGAAACCAATATAATTTTGTAATTTGGGTGAACTATCCCTTTAAAAAACATTGCCCATACAAACACATTTCCCACATCTTCTCTAAGGGCCACAACCTCAGCTATGGCGCAGGTACAGCATGACAGTCACACCACACCACCCAACTGACCCCTCTCCTGCACCCAGCCAGATTACATCCGAGCTGAACAAACAAACAATACAGCAGCATCTGCCAGACCTGGCTGAATCAGAGAGGATTATGGGCCACGGCCGTGGCATTCAGTGTGTGTGTGTGTGTGTGTGTGTGTGTGTGTTTACCTCTGGATGTGCTGCTCAACTGGTGATAGTGGACCTGTGCCTGTGATAAAGACTGAGGATGATGAACACTCTGAACTCTACCCATAACACCCCCTGGCTGGCAGCGAGTAGGTGAGGAGGAGATGGAGGGATGGAGGGAAGGATAGTGTACAGGAACATATGTCTGGCATCTGTCTGTGGAGAGATAATGGGCTGTTTCCACCTGGCTGAGGACCATTCCAACAGTACAGTATGTTACTTCGCTAGTAAATCTCCCATCATGTTACATTATGCTCCCGCTTCATCATGAGTGCATCTCAGAACAGTAAATCGAAAGGGTAAGTTTCAGGAGAAACTTTGTTATGTGGTCCTGTGTGGCTCAGTTGGTAGAACATGGCGCTTGCAACCCCAGGGTTGTGGGTTCAAATTAAATATCCAACAAAATAAAAGTCCCACAAGTACCAAAAAAGTATGAAAATGTATAAACTCAATACTGTGTCGCTCTGGATAAGATTAATGCTAAATGACAAACATGTAATGAAACAGGGGAAACTTTATGAAATAGTGAGGTAGCTATTTGAAAGCCTCTCTGACAGTGAAATGGCTGAAATGGGTTTGAAGTGCAACCCGAGCAGGGGTGGTATAGGGATGGAAGAAGAGAAATAAAAAACAGAGGCTGTTTGTCACTGGGAAATACATCAACATACATGTAATCCTCTCTTCAATTCAAAGGGCTTAATTGGGATGTTTGTTTACATTGCCAAAACAAGTGTAATAAACAATAAACAACAGTGAAATAAACAACAAAAAATGTACAGTAAACATTACACTCACAAAAGATCCAAAAGAATAGAGACATTTCAAATGTCATATTATCGCTATATACAGTGTTGTAACGATGTGGAAATAGTTAAAGTACAAAAGAGAAAATAAATAAACATAAATATGGGTTGTTTTTACAATGGTGTTTGTTCTTCACTGGTTGCCTTCTTCTCTCTCTCTCTCTCTCTCTCTCTCTCTCTCTCTCTCTCTCTCTCTCTCTCTCTCTCTCTCTCTCTCTCTCTCTCTCTCTCTTCTCTCTCTCTCTCTCTCTCTCTCTCTCTCTCTCTCTCTCTCTCTCTCTCTCTCTCTCTCTCTCTCTCTCTCTCTCTCTCTCTCTCTCTCTCTCTCTCTCTCTCTCTCTCTCTCTCTCTCTCTCTCTCTCTCTCTCTCTCTCTCTCTCTCTCTCTCTCTCTCTCTCTCTCTCTCTCTCTCTCTCTCTCTCTCTCTCTCTCTCTCTCTCTCTCTCTCTCTCTCTCTCTCTCTCTCTCTCTCTCCGACATGATAACACACACACAGCCCACTGATGTTACAGCTACAGTCACCAAGCGGTAAACCGATCTAACGAAATCCTCCAGTGGCCACCACAAGCCCATTCTAATATAATGAGTCAATTATGACTCAAAATTAACGAATGGTAATTCAACCTAATAAGTAAGTTAAGTCATTTGAATATATATGAGAGAGGAGGAACAGTTCATCCCAGCACTTTGATTTATTCAACACTATAGAGTACAAAACCGCCTCCTTTCAGAAGCTCTTATGTGGGTGGTCTTGTACTGTACTGTACTTATGTGGGTAGTCTTGTACTGTACTGTACTTATGTGGGTGGTCTTGTACTGTACTGTACTTATGTGGGTGGTCTTGTACTGTACTGTACTGTACTTATGTGGGTGGTCTTGTACTGTAAGTTAATTACATCACAATTGCATCAGGCTCAGATGTAGGTCAACACAAATTGACCCCAAAGATTTCCACCCACTATGTGGCCCACTCACCCCCTACCATAAACCCTCCCCTCTATACCTATCCCTAACCAGAAAGAGTCAGAACCGTTCCATAGTTGAACAACATGTTTCCCATTTATAGGAATGAACAAAGAGATAGAGACAAGATCAAGAGGAGAGACAGAGGGAGAAAGGGAGACAAAGAAACCGTTTAGAAGGGAGACAAAGAGACTAACAAAGAAAAAGTGAGAGATGGACATACTGTAAAAGCAAGAGAGTGTGGAGTAGTGGAGGGACATAAAAAGAGTTGTTCAATGTAGCTGTTCTCTCTCTCTCTCCAATTCAAAGGGGCTTTATTGGCATGGGAAACATGTATTTACGTTGCCAACGCAAGTGAAATAAACAATAAACAAAAGAACAAAAGAGAAGACACAAAACACTAACAAAAAATATGATAATTTAACAGTAAATATTGCACTCAATAAGGTTTAAAAAATATATAAAGACATTCAAATATTGGTAGTATTTACAATGTTGTTTGTGTTCCACTAGTGTGTTGTGATTGCTCACTGCAGTATTTAGCCTAACAGATATGGGAGTTCACAGTGCATTCAGAAAGTATTCAGACCCCTTGACTTTTTCCACATTTTGTTACATTACAGGTTTATTCTAAAAATGATTAAATATATTTTTTTCCTCATCAATCTACACACAATATCCCATAATGATAAAATAAAAACAGGTTTTTAGATTTTTTGGCACATTTAATTCGAATTAAAACCTGAAAAATAACATTTACGTGAGTATTCAGACACTTTACTCAGTACTTTGTTGAAGCATCTTTGGCAGCGTTAACAGCCTCGAGTCTTCTTGGGTATGAAGCAACAAGCTTGGCACACCTGTATTTGGGGAGTTTTTCCCATTCTTCTCTGCAGATCCTCTCAAGCTCTGTCAGGTTGGATTGGGAGTGTCACTGCACAGCGATTTTCAGGACTCTCCAGAAATGTGTGATCGGGTCCAAGTCCGGGCTCTGCCTGGGCCACTCAAATACATTTACATTTACATTTAAGTCATTTAGCAGACGCTCTTATCCAGAGCGACTTACAAATTGGTGCGTTCACCTTAAGACATCCAGTGGAACAGCCACTTTACAATAGTGCATCTAAATCTTTTAAGGGGGTGAGAAGGATTACTTTATCCTATCCTAGGTATTCCTGAAAGAGGTGGGGTTTCAGGTGTCTCCGGAAGGTGGTGATTGACTCCGCTGTCCTGGCGTCGTGAGGGAGTTTGTTCCACCATTGGGGGGCCAGAGCAGCGAACAGTTTTGACTGGGCTGCGCGGGAACTGTACTTCCTCAGTGGTAGGGAGGCGAATACATTCAGAGACTTGTCCCAAAGCCACTCCTGCATTGTCTTAGCTATGTGCTTAGAGTTGTTGCAATGTTGGAAGGTGAACCTTCCCCACAGTCTGAGGTCCTAAGCACTCTGGACCAAGGTTTCATCAAGAATCTCTCTGCACTTTGCTCTGTTCATCTTTCACTCGTCTCCCAGTCCCTGCCGCTGGTGCAAGGCGTGATGCTTGGCATTCAGGCCAAAGTGTTCAATCTTGGTTTCATCAGAAACCTCCTCCTCCACAGGGGAGATGGGAGAACAAATGTTTGATTTGTTTTCAAATTCTTTGTGGTCTGTGTGATTTGTGGGAAATATATATCTCTAATGTGGTCATACATTTGGCAGGAGGTTAGGAAGGGCAGTTCAGTTTCCACCTCATTTTGTGGGCAGTGGGCACATGGCCTGTCTTCTCTCGAAAGCCAGGTCTGATGTGTGACCCTATCGTGTGGTAACCTCTCTCAATAGCAAGGCTATGCTCACTGAGTCTGCACATGGTCAAGTATTTTCTTAATTTTGGCAAAGTCACAGTGGTCAGGTATTCCGCAGTATAACTCAGGTTCATAGGCGCATGATAACAGCATACAATAGCTGTACGATTGACAGGGGGCATTCAGGGGAGTTAGAGGGACATAAATTAGGTTATTTACATTATGACTGCCAATGCCCTTGGGACAATGTACATTTGCAGCAGCACTACGACAACTCAGTGACACAATGGTAGGGATTATATGAACAGGGCTCGGGACACTGATAAATGTGGTCTTATCAGTGTGGTCTGGATGTAGGTCCTCTTGGTGTAGGTCCTCTCGGTGTGGGTCCTCTAAGTGCAGGTGGGGGGCCTTGCTGGTCTGGGCGGGCTGTCCGAAGCTCTGTTGCTCCTGTGTGAGGTGCTGGGGCTGCTTTTGTGGGTAATGTCTTTCAGGGTCCTTGCAAAAGTAGGGACTGCTGGTTTGTAGAGATGGGCCTGGTCATAAAGGCTGTTCAAGTTCAGGATGGGGTACGGTGGGCCAGGTAAACATTTGGTTTTTGTCACGACTCCTACCGAAGGTGGCTCGCCTTCCTGTTCGGGTGGCGCTTGGCGTTCGTCGTCACCGGCCTACTAGCTGCCACTGTTTCTTTTCTTCCCCCCTTGTCTGTTTATTAGTTACACCTGTGTTTAGTTAGTTTAATTAGTTGGGCTTTATTAGCCAGCCGAGCCGCCTGCTGGGTGTGCGGGATTGTTTGATGTGTACTCTTGTGCACGCCTGTAAGTCACGGTTTTACGTGTACGTGTGTTGTTCGGGACTGTTTAGTTCCCCTGTGTTTTGGGGCATTTGTTTGAGTGGCGTCGTTTTCACCTGTGTGGTGAATAAAGAAGTAGCGCTACTCTGAACTCTCTGTTTCCTGCGTCTGACTTCTTCCTCCACTATACCCCGGGCATTACAGTTTTGAGGCAGAGCCATGGGAAATGTTTGAGTTTACCCTCTGTATGGTAACAGGGTGAACGTCTTTCGAAGTAGCAGGGTGGCGATAACCACTTGTGCGTTGGGGAAAGTGAAAGAAGCTTTTTCAATCACTCCCTTGAGTGCTGTGGCCACCCTTTCCTGCTGTGCACACTCTCGCTCTCTCTCTATCAATTCGTAGCCTAATGCTTGCCTTTTATCCTGCCTGCCAAGGAAATTCTCAAATGCAGGAGGAATACCCACTATCCTGGACACATAGTCTGTTACGGAGAACTATTCCAATTCACATTGCTGTGGTAAAAAAAAATTAAAAAACGTTTAGCCACTAAATAAATGAAAAATATTCAAAATTCGACAAAAATATGCCTTAGAACTAGGGAATCAAGACAAATGAACTCACTTTTTTTATATAGCAAATTCCTTCCAAATAAATGTAGTTCAGTGTTTCACATACATACATATTATTTACAATGAATTTGTATGACATGTATGAAATATCTATTACATAATTATGATGAATATTGAAAGGAATATACATTCACACATGTCACTGGAACCCCCCAAATACCTCGACCAACAAATATCATCTAAAAACTCAATCCATCTGCTTTGAAAGCCACCAACATTCAATAGCACTAACTAGATCCATGAGATACCAGTTTGAAATGTCATCGTATAATGTCATGTGTTATGAAAGCGTGGGATTTAACATACAGTGAGATTTAAAGATGAACAATCCAATGTAATCTAAGTTCATGTGTTATGTCATGCTTCCTATGACAGTGTGGGTTCAACTAAGGGTTGGACGTACAGTTAGCCTTAAAAAAATCATTAAAATTCAATATGCAATCAATCTCTCTGCTCATGGACTGTATATCACTTCCATCTCCCTACCCCACTACTTTCATTGGACCAGTAGAAGAGCTAATGCCTACATTGATTAAAAAATGTACAATAATAATTCAACTTTATTTTTAAGCAGGGAAGTCCCATTGAGACCAATATCTCTTTTGGGTAAATCCATTTGAATTCAATTACCTTTTGAGAGCACCTCTTTTGATTTGAACAAACTTTCCATACATATTTGCCCATTGTAGAAGTACTCAGAAAGTTCTTTGTTGGACCTGGATTCCAAAACACTCAAGAGATAAAAGTGCTCAAAGTTGACCTATTTTGCATAACCCACCATACCGGAAGACATCCATGTCTTCATGACTGGAAAAGGTAAACGGTGGAGATTTATATTATTTAAAAGCTTACAAATAGGGCTGTCCAAACTATCTTTTTTATGTCATTTTTTTTCATTTAAAATTAAATTATCTAAAAACGAGCAAACTCTTTTTGTTGTTGTTGTGACATATGTTGTAGCTTAAAACCTATTTGACATAGTTTGAGGTTTTTCTGTTGGGCCCGCTAGGTTGAGACACAACATGCTTGTGAATACGGGGTGGGTGTCATGTTTTGGCTAATAAATGTACAAAAATTATACCCACACTGTATTCAAGAGCATGTTGTGTCTCAACCGATGGCGGCCACAACACAAAAATGTCAGAAGATGAAAAATCTAAGTTGATGTTTTTAGATATTTGACGTTAAAGGTAAAACAAATCATTACTTATTTTTCAAGACAATAGTTTGACAACCCTGTTGATAAGCTTTTGAATGATATCGAACTCAACCATTTATATTTCCCAGTGTTGAAAAATGGGTCAACTTTGAGCACATTTATCTCCTGAAGTTTTGGGCATTCAGGTCCAAAAAGTCAATTTCCGACCACTTTATGGGCAAACGTATGGATTATTTTTTTTTTTTATCAAAAGGGATGCTGTCAAAAAGAGATTGATTTAAAATAAGCAGCAAATAAGGAGTTAGTGACAGAAGTACATATATCAAAGGAGGGCGCACAAGAAACGCAAAATAACAAAAACACAACTAGATATTAAGCAGAACTGGCTTCAAATGCAATTTGAAACCTTTAAAATACTTTTAGCGTTTGCTTTAAACTGCCTGGAGTGTCAGACTTATATTTGTGCAGCTATTCTGTTGGTTCCATTGCAACAGGCATGTCAATCAATCCCAGCTCAAGTATTTTAAATTATTTAAAATAGTATTTGAACCCGGGTCTGGTAATAAGAGATGAATGGGGAGCGATATGCATGTCCCCATAAATTTGTGAGATACACACACCCCACTGCCTTATTTTTTCTATTACGAAACAAGGGTTGATAGAAGCTTCAATTAGAGGAAAAAGACTATACGTCAACGCCCACAGATCGTTCACACTGTGTGTGTTCTCCACCAGGCGAAAGGATGCAACACAGCCAGGATAATGGATGGCCAGAGCTGCCTTAAAACAAAGGTTTTATACCAAAGGGAAATGAGAGAAAGGATGTTAACAAGTGTAATCTAAGCCCTCATCACTTGAACTTCTTTAAAAACCCTTTGAGTCAGTCTATGAGTCTAGGATTAAACAGTTCTATCCTTTAAAAAGAAAAATGGGTGTAAAAAACCCTCCAAAGTTAACCCATAAGTTGGTACATCAAACATTTCTTTCTGACTCAACTCCTTTGCACGTTCCTGAGTAAATATAGGCAAGCATACACACACACACACACACACACACACACACACACACACACACACACACACACACACACACACACACACACACACACACACACACACACACACACACACACACACACACTCACTGTCTGCTGCAGGTCGGGGATGAGGACGCGGACAACCAGGGAGTGAATGTGTATGTCGTCCATGCGTCTTGGGGTCGGCTCAGCGGTGGCTCTTATGGTCTCGTAGATGGTCTCCTCACGGGAGCTGTCAGAGGCGGAGTCCACGGAGTAGTCAGAACAACTCTGGGCCATCTCGTCCTCACTGGACGTGGGACTCCGGGGCATAGTCAGTAGGCCAGACGAATTCAGCTTTGGAGGAGCAGAAAACTATGAGTAAACAACTTAGAAAAAACAACTTTGAGACGAATCCAAGGATGCAAGTCCTATACACACATGTAATGTAGTTATTACCACGCATGAGATTCTCACATTGTAGCCTGTACATTGAATATATTCACTGATCATGTACTCTTCCTTGGCAAATAAAGGTGCGGTTCAGGTATGAATCTCTTGAGACATTCTTATTCAGTCATATCAAACAGTGTGTCTGCATGTATGTATTACAATTATACACTTCAACAGTGTTTACTAATCCTGCTCCTGGGACATCAATGATTGCACATTGTAACTATGCAATAGACTATAAACATGACTGATTTGTAAGTCATACATACAGAAAAAAAAACGATGCATATCTGAGGTCACAGGATAGTATTTCAATGAGATACTTAATTTCAACCAGTGGAGAATGTGAAACGCTTTATTGAAAGAAGTTCATTATCCAGGTGTTATAAATACTTAAATTCATTATAATTATGATAATTGTAATATTATAAATACGAGTCAATCTGTACTTCAATGCACATATGACGTGCATTATGAAACGAGGAAGAAAGACGAGGTGGGGAGAGAGGTGTAGAAGACAGAGAGGGAAAGAGGTAAGAACAGCGGCAGACAGCATATGATTCATGGATTACAATGCTACCCTAATATTCTCTCAGTTCATCACAATTGCGGGGTCTCCTAACAAGCCTTGGGCCCCCAGTTGGCCCAAAGGTTATCTTAAGGGCGGGTGAGGTGGCGATGACAAGACTGACTTCCGCTCTCAAAACATACCTGCAGATGAGAGAGCATGATTAAGCCTTGTTTTTATTTTTTACTCTAACACAGTCAGTCATCTTAAATCAGGCGTTGAATTGCAAAACTGACCTTGGATCATTAACTCTGGGACTACTTCATCTCTGTCTGTATTTCAATGTAAAGCATCTGTTTAATAATACTTCCTGTTGACCCGTTCATGCTGTGCCCTCTGTGTCAGCCAGTTCAGATGCGGGAGGGGTTCACCAAAACAGCTGATATAACCTAGAGGATTTAGGGAGAAGGGGGAGAGGGATGAAGTGAAGAAGAGAGACTGTTATTGTGTGTGTGTGTGTGGTCTCACCTGGTGTCCACACTAAGTGGCTACAGAGTACTTTATGCTGTGCCCTCTGTGTCAGCCAGTTCAGATGCGGGAGGGGTTCACCAAAACAGCTGATATAACCTAGAGGATTTAGGGAGAAGGGGGAGAGGGATGAAGTGAAGAAGAGAGACTGTTATTGTGTGTGTGTGTGTGTGGTCTCACCTGGTGTCCACACTAAGTGGCTACAGAGTACTTTATGCTGTGCCCTCTGTGTCAGCCAGTTCAGATGTGGGAGGGGTTCACCAAAACAGCTGATATAACCTAGAGGATTTAGGGAGAATGGGGAGAGGGATGAAGTGAAGAAGAGGGACTGTTATTGTGTGTGTGTGTGTGTGGTCTCACCTGGTGTCCACACTAAGTGGCTACAGAGTACTTTATGCTGAAAAACAGACACATGAGGACAAACAATAGAAGATAATGTCAATAGAAGATACTGTATGTGACACAGACACCTATCGGAGTGTACCTGAAACATTTAAAAATAGAGGGCTATGTGTCTCACCACCAAATCATGACTTGGCAGAAACAGATAGTCCAGTGAAAATGACTGTGTTTATGTGGTGTAAATCTGAAAATTAGCAGCTAACATCTTAAGGGTTTTTTAATTAATGCATGCGAGAAAGGTTCCATGTACAACAAGACAGGCAGAGAGGAAGAGAGGAAAAGAACACAGAACAGTTTAATTACCTCTGGTTATGGACACTTTTGCCAGCAATAAAGCCTCCACAGCCTGTTTCTCGGACAGTGAACATCTGGCAATATCTACATTGTTGACCCCTTGATCAGCTCGCTCTTTGAAAGTAAAGAAAACAGCTTATTCTTTATGGATATGAAAGCAATAACTGAGATATGACCGTTCAATCAAAAGCAGCAGCTGTCATTTTTAGGATCCGTCAATACAGTCCAGTGCTGCTTACCTGAGTTGCCGTCTTCGTAGGTGACCGCTTTCACTTCCTTCGTGTCGGAAAAAGTTGCTTTCAGAACAATTATTTTTGATTGAAAATAAAAAAAGGTTTTGCTCTTGACAAAAAGACACCAATGTACCTCCATAGCATATAACAATTTGCCTGTGAATAACTACACCTTCATACAAACGTGCTACTTCAACAAGAATTCTTGACGCACACCCGAAGATGCTGCCATATCCTGCCAGCACACCCACAAGCGAGCCACTCAGGAGCAGAATGATGACGTGTGGAAGAGGGAAAGGAATGAGATGGGAACAAGTTGGGGAGGAGGGCTAATAGCTGAACAATAGACTATTCAACCTTTACTAAAGAATAGTCTAATAGCTGAGCTAGGTGTGAACCCCCCCCCCCCCCCCCCTCTATCACAGACCAGATTTGCAGGGGTAGCTTGCTACTCAATGTAATAAAGCAATGGCTTCTCAAATAAGTTACCTTACACGTTATGTTGGCTGTACTTACGAACGACATAGCATATCATTACAGCAGTATGTACCGTTTGTAGTTATACATCAACTTGCCAGTATATTAACTATAGGCTATCTAACTACCCAACGTTTATTGACTTGATTATTCTCGTCATTCTTAGCTTAGCTAAATGGTGTAGTCTGTGCTTTCTCAATGGACATTCGTAAATTCGCTCTGGCTATCTATAGGCTGGACAAGAGAACGAGTCAAAAATTCACCCAAGGCTGACAAACGGCTTAAGAACGTTGGTTAACTGGAACACTAGCGTGAGCCCATAGCAAATTAATGGAATCGAACGTTCGCAGAGTCTATTTTGGAGTGATGCTTAGAATTCCATAAAAAAATGTATCCCTTTTTATTTTACCACGACAATCTGTTCGTCGGACAAAATTGGGAAAAAACAACTTGTGTAGAAAGTAAACATCCGTACCTCGATGGTGTCAACTGTGCTTATGTCTGTGTAATGAAAAAGTAGGGAACAAAATTACAACTTCTGACTATTTATGGTCTAGCGACTGATGACAAATGAGCTCGCTGCCAAGACTTACATACAAAGAGGAGATTCTCCTGATTAAAATGGTGCCCGTGTAACAGTTTTGCTTCCGTCCCTCTCCTCGCCCCTACCTGGGCTCGAACCAAGGACCCTCTGCACACATAGACAACAGCCACCAGTTACACCCGACTTGAAAAATATATATACACATTGCGAAATATTTGCCGAAATAGACAGACATGCCTATATTTCCCCCATAGGAAACAATGGGAAGACCGCAGAGTTTCAAAATTATTTTTGTTGTTTCCATTTTGTTGTTTCCATTTTAACTATAAAACAACATGAGCAGGTCTCATTGCCAACAATAGCGAAGCAGGCATTGTGACGTTGAACAATAAGCTGGGAATAGAATGTTCGTAAGGCGAGTTGGAGCCACAGTGCTCAATAGAACTAATAGGAGCTGGCAGGATGAAAAATGCACAAAAATAAGGCCTGTTTTTTTGCGATCACTTCAAAACGACGGCCTTATCAGCTCTGCTAGGGCGAGTAAAATGGTCAGATTGGTCTCATTTGTATCTGGAAGTAGCTAGCCAACGTTAGCTTGGGTGCTTGACTGCCGTTGTAAGGCCAAAACGCTCAAATCAACCCTACTCCTCGGCCCGAACGTCCAGTGTGCGCTCCGAGAGCAAAACGGTCTGAATATACAAATTGACAATTTTTCTCTGAATGGAAACACCATAATATTAATCAAATTAATTAAGCTAAATTTCTTAAAATCAATCTCATATACTATGTTATTAAAAAAAGGTTTTAAATTCTCTGGTAATGCCAATATGGAATAATATCAAATGCTTCTCAAAGATGCGCTCTGGTGGTAAAACTAGCAATAACTTGCAGTAACTGAAGAAATGGCTGAGAATTAAATGACATGCCACAAAATGCTGCAGCAGCACGCAGGGTGTGCCGTAGTATGACACAACTTTTAAAAGGAGGAATCACTGTAGCTATACAGTCATGTTCATGATGTGCTTATAAATGTGCAATGTATGTATGTACTTAATATACTGAGAATATAGGTTATACTGTAGACTGGGCTGATTGTACTTTTCTCTAAATTTAAAGTGGTCTAGTACAAATATGATTCAGCCAGTCAAGATTCAGGGCAGTTCTCTCAATTTTAGGCTACTGGGCAGATTGTACAATTCTCTCAGGTTAAAATGGCCTACTAACAAAAATTACTTGACATACCTACTGTTGGATTCTAAACTTTGAACATTGAGATATTAAAGACATCATAGATCAGATGCATAGTATATAAAGGAGTGAGATCTGTAGAAAGACAGTGGCTGTGGGATGTGCTGGGTGGACAGGAGGAGATCAGGCGAAGGAGGGGTTGAGGTCAGGAGGTCAGGTCAAATCCCCTGCAGGGAGGGATAAGGGTTTATTATCCTGTTACCCTTTTCCTGTGGAACCATAAGATGTAAGGATTGGAGCGAAGGAGGAGTGTCTAAAGTGGGGTATATACAGTGGGGCAAAAAAGTATTTAGTCAGCCACCAATTGTGCAAGTTCTCCCAGTTAAAAAGATGAGAAATGCCTGTAATATTCATCATACGTACACTTCAACTATGACAGACAAAATCAGAAAAAAAATCCAGAAAATCACATTGTAGGATTTTTAATGAATTTATTTGCAAATTATGGTGGAAAATAAGTATTTGGTCAGTAACAAAAGTTTATCTCAAAACTTTGTTATATACCCTTTGTTGGCAATGACAGAGGTTATATCCTTCCTGTTTGGCCCTGTCCGGGGGTGTCCTCGGATGGGGCCACAGTGTCTCCTGACCCCTCCCGTCTCAGCCTCCAGTATTTATGCTGCAGTAGTTTATGTGTCGGGGGGCTAGGGTCAGTTTGTTATATCTGGAGTACTTCTCCTGTCCTATTCGGTGTCCTGTGTGAATCTAAGTGTGCGTTCTCTAATTCTCTCCTTCTCTCTTTCTTTCTCTCTCTCGGAGGACCTGAGCCCTAGGACCATGCCCCAGGACTACCTGACATGATGACTCCTTGCTGTCCCCAGTCCACCTGGCCATGCTGCTGCTCCAGTTTCAACTGGCCTGGGCCCTAGGACCATGTCCCAGGACTACCTGACATGATGACTCCTTGCTGTCCCCAGTCCACCTGGCCATGCTGCTGCTCCAGTTTCAACTGTTCTGCCTTACTATTATTCAACCATGCTGGTCATTTATGAACATTTGAACATCTTGGCCACGTTCTGTTATAATCTCCACCCGGCACAGCCAGAAGAGGACTGGCCATCCCACATATGCTCTCTCTAATTCTCTCTTTCTTTCTCTCTCTCGGAGGACCTGAGCCCTAGGACCGTGCCCCAGGACTACCTGACATGATGACTCCTTGCTGTCCCCAGTCCACCTGACTGTGCTGCTGCTCCAGTTTCAACTGTTCTGCCTTATTATTATTCGACCATGCTGGTCATTTATGAACATTTGAACATCTTGGTCATGTTCTGTTATAATCTCTACCCGGCACAGCCAGAAGAGGACTGGCCACCCCACATAGCCTGGTTCCTCTCTAGGTTTCTTCCTAGGTTTTGGCCTTTCTAGGGAGTTTTTCCTAGCCACCGTGCTTTTACACCTGCATTGTTTGCTGTTTGGGGTTTTAGGCTGGGTTTCTGTACAGCACTTTGAGATATCAGCTGATGTACGAAGGGCTATATAAATACATTTGATTTGATTTGAAACGTTTTCTGTAAGTCTTCACAAGGTTTTCACACACTGTTGCTGGTATTTTGGCCCATTCCTCCATGCATATCTCCTCTAGAGCATTGATGTTTTGGGGCTGTTGCTGGGCAACACGGACTTTCAACTCCCTCCAAAGATTTTTTATGGGGTTGAGATCTGGAGACTGGCTAGGCCACTCCAGGACCTTGAAATGCTTCTTACGAAGCCACTCCTTCGTTGCCCGGGTGGTGTGTTTGGGATCATTGTCATGCTGAAAGACCCAGCCACGTTCCATCTTCAATGCCCTTGCTGATGGAAGGAGGTTTTCACTCAAAATCTCCCGATACATGGCCCCATTCATTCTTTACTTTACACGGATCAGTAGTCCTGGTCCATTTGCAGAAAAACTTCCCCAAAGCATGATGTTTCCACCGCCATGCTTCACAGTAGGTATGGTGTTCTTT
Source organism: Oncorhynchus nerka (assembly GCF_034236695.1). Classification (NCBI taxonomy): domain Eukaryota; kingdom Metazoa; phylum Chordata; class Actinopteri; order Salmoniformes; family Salmonidae; genus Oncorhynchus; species Oncorhynchus nerka. The sequence continues at coordinate 56,942,712 of NC_088422.1, forward strand.
GGATGCAACTCAGCATTCTTTGTCCTCCAAACACGACGAGTTGAGTTTTTACCAAAAAGTTATATTTTGGTTTCATCTGACCATATGACATTCTCCCAATCTTCTTCTGGATCATCCAAACACTCTATAGCAAACTTCAGATGGGCATGGACATGTACTGGCTTAAACAGGGGGACACGTCTGGCACTGCAGGATTTGAGTCCCTGGCGGCGTAGTGTGTTATTGATGGTAGGCTTTGTTACTTTGGTCCCAGCTCTCTGCAGGTCATTCACTAGGTCCTCCCGTGTGGTTCTGGGATTTTTGCTCACCGTTCTTGTGATCATTTTGACCCCACGGGGTGAGATCTTGCGTGGAGCCGCAGATCGAGGGAGATTATCAGTGGTCTTGTATGTCTTCCATTTCCTAATAATTGCTCCCACAGTTGATTTCTTCAAACCAAGCTGCTTACCTATTGCTGATTCAGTCTTCCCAGCCTGGTGCAGGTCTACAATTTTGTTTCTGGTGTCCTTTGACAGCTCTTTGGTCTTGGCCATAGTGGAGTTTGGAGTGTGACTGTTTGAGGTTGTGGACCGGTGTCTTTTATACTGATAACACATTCAAACAGGTGCCATTAATACAGGTAACGAGTGGAGGACAAGAGGAGCCTCTTAAAGATGAAGTTACAGGTCTGTGAGAGCCAGAAATCTTGCTTGTTTGTAGGTGACCAAATACTTATTTTCCACCATAATTTGCAAATAAATTCATTAAAAATCCTACAATGTGATTTTCTGGAATTTTTTTCTCATGTCATAGTTGAAGTGTACCTATGATGAAAATTACAGGCCTCTATCTTTTTAAGTGGGAGAACTTGCACAATTGGTGGCTGACTAAATACTTTTTTGCCCCACTGTATATACTTGTGAGAATTTTTTTTCTTCTTCTGAATACAGGTGTGTCTACCCTTTGGGAAGAATTACACCTGGATAAGCTGCTCTAGTGTCCGTGAGTTATTTACTCTGAAAAATAATAACCTAACACTACACAGTGGCTAGTCAACCGTACAGGGCACTATTATTATCTGTGTTGCATAAGGATTGATATGAGGGCCTTAGGCTGTGTTTAGACAGGCCCAATGTGGAATTTGTGCCAAAAAATTCACCCAACTTATTATGGGAAGCTTGTGGAAGGCTACCCAAAACGTTTGACCCAAGTTTAAATTGCTTAAGGAAATGCTACCAAATACTAATCGAGTTTATGTAAACTTCGGATCCACTGGGAATGTGATGAAAGAAATATTACAGGCCTCTCTCATCTTTTTAAGTGGGAGAACTTGCACAATTGGTGGCTGACTAAATACTTTTTTGCCCCACTGTACATGTTCATATGCCAGATTGTATTTACTCTAAGTATGTTTGCACCGTTATTGATATGTGTGCTCAAGGTTATTCATGTGTGTGTAGCATCTGAAGACGTTTAGATGTTAATTCAGGCTGTTAAATGTTAATTGAAAAGGATGTGAAAGGGCTTCTTCCCATTGGTCAGATGCATGATGGATATTGGTATTCAAACCCTGTCATTTCTGTGTTTGAGAGACAGATAGAGACTAGACAGGGTAAGATCGGCATGCTGTCAGGTGCAGGAATGATTGAAGCCTGGCTTTTTGTTTGAGTCGATTAGGCCTACTTTTTGTTCATCGTCCTGTTTACTTGTTTTTGTAAATACTTGTACAGTCGCGGCTATATTAACTTTTTAGGGCTGCAATCCCACTAACTGGATAAGTGTCATCATAAACCGCTGAATAGCATAGCGCTACATTCAATAAATATTACTAAAAATATTTATATTCATGAAATCACAAGTGCAATATAGGAAAACACAGCTTAGCCTTTTGTTAATCCAACTGTCGTCTCAGATTTTGAAATGATGCTTTACAGCGAAAGCAATCCAAGCGTTTCTGTAAGTTTATCGATTGCACGACAAAACATTAAGTACACTTAGCATCAGGTAGCTTGGTCACGAAAATCAGAAAGCAATCAAATTAATCGTTTACCTTTGATGATCTTTGGATGTTTTCACTCACGAGACTCCCAGTTACACAATAAATGTTACTTTTGTTCCATAAAGATTATTTTTATATCCAAATAAAGTGCTGTGATGTTACTGGCTACAGACTGATCCTACCGGCCTAAGACCACTCTTGGTCCTGATCGAGTCTGATTCATGTATACCTGCTACACTTTCCTCTGTCTTGTGCTCATCTTTCCCAGTGGCCCTAGGCAAAATGTGTGTCAACCCATGTTGAAAAGGCCCATGGAGTTGGTGGAATAATCCTTTAATTCATTGCCATTTACTCAGCTGGGCCAGGGGCGCTTTAATTAGGTCAGGTGGAAATGTCCGACAGATCTCAACTCCATAAAAGGAGGAAATTGCCATCGCCTGATCTCGCTGCTTTCTCTTCCTTAACTCCATCTGATCCAGAAGTTCTGTGCGTCCATTAATCCACCACAGAGTACTCAGTAAATATACCACTTTATGGTTAAAGGAATTCCTGCCTCAGTCTCATCCATTCCTCTGTTACCTGACACGTGACCACCTGTTCACCTTCACTGTCAGTCATCCTACCTGTCGCTTCGGAGCGAGCTTATGGGGCTGTTTCCTATCTTAGAGTGGAGGATAAGGCAGGCCACACCCATGTCTCCTTTGTCATGGCCAGGTCCAGGGCCGCACCCAAGAAGCAGTTGTCAATGCCTAGGCTGGAACTCAGTGCTGCCCTTTCCGGAGCCCAGTTGGCCTCTACCTTGCGAGCCGAGCTCACCTTGCCAATCCAACGGGTCATCTACTGGAGTGATTCGACCACTGTATTGACCTGGCTCAAGTCGGAGTCCTGCAGGTGTTTTTCGGAACTCGCATTGCGGAAATCCAAGACCTAACAGAAGTCCAGGACTGGAGGTATGTTGATAGCATAAACAATCCTGCTGATGACGTTACTCGCGGTAAAACCCTTAAGGAATTGGCTCAACCCCATCGCTGGAGCTTGGGACCACCATTCTTGTCCCAACCAGAGAACGAGTGGTCGACAGCCCCCAGGCGTGCGGCCCCTCCGCAACCAACTGAAGCTCATGAGTTAAGGAACCAACAACGGCTCTCCATGACCTAACACAATCCCAAACACTGCCGGATCTGATCGCCGCCACAAACCAGACCTCAGATGGGGTGGCTTCTATACCCACCTCCCTCGCGGCAGAGACACTACTCCTCCAGCAAGCACAAGCAGTTAGCTTCCCTGAGGAGTTAAAAGCTCTGAAAGCCGGTAGGGAAGTGGCTAAGGACAGCCGTCTTCTCCCTCTTGCCCCAGAATATGATCCAATCCTTGCCGTGATCAGAGTCGGAGGGAGGCTGCGCCAAAGCAGAGGTTTTGGACCCAGATGCTATCCACCCAATTATCCTTGACTCTAGACACCCTCTTACCAGGCTCCTCATCAAGAGTTATGATGAGAGGCTTCTCCACCCAGGGCCAGAGAGGGTCTATGGGGAGATGAGGCGGAAGTACTGGACAATTGGAGGACGAGGAGCCATTCGTAAGCACCAATATGCCTGCGTAGAATGTCAGAGATGGCGGGCCGGAGCCACAGTGCCCAAAATGGCAGATTTACCCCCTGCTCGCTTGCGCCTCCTTAAACCATCCTTCTGGTCAACAGGAGTAGATTGCTTTGGCCCCTTGATGATCAAGCTAGGTTGTCGTGTGGAAAAGCGCGGGGGCATTCTATTCAAGTGTTTGACAACCAGATGTGTCCACTTGGACCTACTGGAGAGTTTGGATACTGAAGCCTTACTCATGGCCCTACGGCGGTTTATCTCCCGACGGGGGAAACCCTACGAGATCCTGGCTGACAGAGGTACGAACTTCAAGGCAGGAGAAGCCAGGTTGGAGGAAGCCTTGCAAGCCATGGAACCCAGCCTCCAGGATCAGCTAATGGACCAACAAATCTCATTCAAATTTAACCCTCCAGGAGCTCCTCATTTTGGAGGAACATGGGAGCGAGAGATCAAATCTGTAAAAACGGCCTTGCGAGTCGTACTAGGGGACCAAACTGTCACTGAAACTGTCTTGAGGACCGTCCTGATAGAGGTGGAAGGGATACTGAACTCCAAACCCTTGGGATATGTCTCTGCAGACATCGCTGACCCCGATCCGGTTACACCGAATATGCTCTTGATGGGACGCCGAGATGCTTCACTTCCTCAAGCCATGTATGCTGATACCAACCTCGTTGGCAGACGCTGGTGGCGACACAGCCAGGTCTCTGCTGACCATTTTTGGGCCCGATTCATTCGGTATTACCTACCAAGTCTACAGCACAGAGGGAAATGGCAGAGAGAAATGGCTAGCCTGGAAACTGGCCAAGTAGTAATGATGGTGGACCCTCAGCTGCCTCGAGCCTCCTGGCCAGTGGGCTGTATCACTAAGACCATGCCTGGGACCGATGGTTGTGTTAGATCAGTGGAGATCCAGGTGAAGAACCGGACATATATCCTGCCAGTTGCCCGACTAATTCCTCTCCCTGAGATGACAGAGGACGGGGAGCAATGAGCCTTTTTTGAGGAGTGTGGAATTTAACACATTTCCGGGGTGGCTGTAGAGGCCCATGGAGTTGGTGGAATAATCCTTTAATTCATTGCCATTTACTCAGCTGGGCCAGGGGCACTCTTCCTTAACTCCATCTGATCCAGAAGTTCTGTGCGTCCATGAATCCACCACAGACTACTCAGTAAATATACCACTTTATGGTTAAAGGAATTCCTGCCTCAGTCTCATCCATTCCTCTGTCACCTGACACGTGACCACCTGTTCACCTTCACTGTCAGTCATCCTACCTGTCCAGCTACCCACACAGATTCCACTAATCTTTCAACCCAATTGGTAAACAGTCTCTTAAAATGTGGAATCAGTTCCATTTAGCCTTAAAGGCTTTTCTCTGTCAGGTCCAATCAATCAGAACATTTTATTTTCTCCATCTTTAAATTATGGGGCTTTTGGCATCAGGCATTCACTCAGCCTCTCCTCAGTAGCCCAATTATTCATTGATAATACTTTTGCTCAGCTACAGGAAAATTACGACCTCCCCCAATCCAACTTATTCCTCCCTCTAGACAAGGAACTTTGTTAGAGATAACACATTTCAATTTCCCATTAGGAATGCAAGTACAGCAATGGAGAGCTTTTTGAATTAAACAAGCTTCCTAAGGGTGCAATTTCAGACATATCATAAATGACTTACAGAACCCATCTTTTTTGCCTTTAAAGACCACGGGAGAATGATTTGGGGGTAGGAACTTGGGGATGACACCTGGGAATCTGTGATGCAAAGGAAACATTCTTCCTCTTTTACCGCCAGACACAGCCAGATCCAATTCAAGGTGGATCACTGGTCCAGGGCTACATTTGGGAAAATATTCTCTAATTTTGATTATTTTTTTGTGTTCGAACAAGTAGCCACACTATTCCATATGTTTTGGAACTGTAATAAACTGTTGGTTTCTGGGAATTCATATTTAAATGCTTCTCTGATATACAGTATATGGCACTGTCATAGGGCTTTCTCCCCTTACCATACTCCAGAAATGGTTCCCCTATATTATAAATATTGGGTTGGAGATGTGTTGTGTTCTCTGAAATGAGAGAAAATGTAATTCACACACGTGGGAACTCCAAAACTGTTTTATGAAACTTGAGCTGTATTTTACATCCCTGTGACTTACTGCTTGGAGGGGACATATTTTTTTCTGTGTTTTCTGGAGGTGGGGGCATTGAGATTTGTGATGAGTGCCCATTGATGCTTTAAGAATGTTACTTGTGAATGCCTTAGCCCACGTGTCCCTTCAGAGCATAACATGTGAGCTTGTTTTGCTCTGTTGTTTGTCAACAATGTAATCTTAAAAAAAAAAAAATGTAACTTTCATTTTGGTCCAGTGAATGGTCAGTCTTTGTGGCCATGAATGTCTGTGAATATGAGAGTGGTTGCATTTCTCCACCCCACCCCTCGGCTGATTATAGGAACAGTGGAGGGGTGCCTCCTTGTTTGAACAACAGATGGACCTTTATACCCTTTTGCCCAGTGTGAATTTAACTTGTCTAAAGAATAGTATCTTTATAGTTTTGTCTTATTTCTTTATTTTTATTTTTTTTGTATATTATTTTTATTGTGTTGTCTAACTGTGTGTGATGTGATTTGTGTGTAAACTGAATAAACAGTTTTCAAAGAAAAAATTCGAAATTATTCTCTCTCTCCATTCTCGCCTCAGGACACTCCACCGCAACCACACTTACACATTTGCTGCAGACAGACACAGATTTGTTTAACGCAGAGATTTCTCCAAACCCCCCGAAACGATTACACCAAGCATTAGGGAAGCTGCTGTATCTCTTCCAATCTGGTAAAAACAACCCCGGCAAAGAGTCAATTTAGCAGAGTCAGCTCCATATTTGTATTTATTAAGGATCCCCTTTAGCTGCTGCCTTGGCAACAATAAGGCAGTTATATACAATTTAAAATATTACATGACATTTCATAACACTTTTCACAAAACATTAAGTGTGTACCCTTAGGCCGCTAACCCCATTCGCCCCAATAGGAAATGCTTTAAGTAGCTTAGCTTTTGTGTTACTTTAGCTGTGAAATAGTGTGGTTTTTGGCATCTCTCTCTCCCTCACTTTTTCTTCTCTCGCTCATACTGGAAGTGGGGATTTTGTTAAATCATGTGAGATTATCACTGGCTGAGCTGAGGAACACAAGGGCATGTCTCACCCCCCACTCTCTCATCCTACTTCTCTCTACACCAAGACAGGGGAAGGGAGAGGGTAAAGAGGCCTACGAGAGGGTGGGAGTTCAGTTCATCTCTTCCAGTTCATCTCTTTCATAACCTAAAAGATTACTGAAGATGACCAGATTGGCTTCCCTATGGAGAAACGTGTATGTGCTCAGATGAAAGAGGTGTTGGTCATAGTAGTTTACATTCTTAGAAACCTAAAAGGGTTCTTCGGCTGTCCCCATAGGATAACTCTTTGAAGAACCCGTTTTGGTTCCAGATAGAACCCTTTTGAGTTACATGTAGAACCCTTTAAATAGAGGTGCAACCAAAAAGGGTTCTCCTATGGGGACAGATGAAGAACCTTTTTGGAACCCTTTTTTCCAAAAGTATTTGTACTTATTAGGGATCCCAATTAGCTACTGCCAAGGCAGCAGCTACTCTTCCTGAGGTCCAAACACATTAAGACACTGACATCACACATACAACAGTAAATCATATTCCACCACTACATATCTACAATACATAAAGTACAATAGAATACCACCATACAACAATGGAGGTGTGTGCAGAGTGCGTGTGTGCGTATGCGTGTGTCTGTACCTGTGTATGTGTCTCTTCACAGACCCCGCAGTTCCATAAGGTGTATTATTTTTTATCTTTATTTAAATCAAATCAAATTGTATTGGTCACATACACATCGTTAGCAGATGTTAATGCGGGTGTAGAGAAATGCTTGTGCTTCTTGTTCCGACCATGCAGTAATATCTAACAAGTAATCTAACCGTTTCACAACAACTACCTTATACACACAAGTGTAAAGGAATGAATAAGAATATGTACATATAAATATATGGATGAGCGATGGCCGAACGGCATAGGCAAGATGCAGTAGATGGTATAGAGTACAGTATATACAAATGAGATGAGTAATGAAGGTATGTAAACATTATATAAAGTGGCATTGTTTAAAGTGACTAGTGATACATTTATTACATCCAATTTTTTATTATTAAAGTGGCTAGAGATTTGAATCAGTATGTTGGCAGCAGCCACTCAATGTTAGTGATGGCTGTTTAACAGTCTGACGGCCTTGAGATAGAAGCTGTTTTTCAGTCTCTCGGTCCCAGCTTAGATGCACCTGTACTGACCTCGCCTTCTGGATGATAGCAGGGTGAACAGGCAGTGGCTCGGGTGGTTGTTGTCCTGGATTATCTTTTTGGCCTTCCTGTGACATCGGGTGCTGTAGGTGTCCTGTAGGGCAGGTAGTTTGCCCCCGGTGATGCAGTGTGCAGACCTCACTACCCTCTGGGTAGCCTTGTGGTTGTGGGCGGAGCAGTTGCCGTACTAGGCGGTGATACAGCCCGTCAGGATGCTCTTGATGTGCATCTGTAAAAAGTGTTTTTAGTGACAAGCCAAATTTCTTCAGCCTCCTGAGGTTGAAGAGGAGCTGTTGTGCCTTCTTCACCACGCTGTCTGTGTGGGTGGACCATTTCAGTTTGTCCGTGATGGCAAACTGGTGGCATGGTGGCATGTTTTGTGGGGTATGCATGGGTGTCTGAGCTGTGTGCTAGTAGTTTAAACAGAAAGCTTTGTGCAGTCAGCTTGTCAACACTTCTTACAAAAGCAAGTAGTGATGAAGTCCTGTACAATCCAATGTGGCTCAGTTGGTAGAGCATGGTGTTTGAAACACCAGGGTTGTGTGATTGGTTCCTATGGGGGACCAGTACGGAAAAGGTATGAAAATGTATGAACTCACTACTGTAAGTTGCTCTGGGTAAGAGCATCTGCTAAAATGTAGTCAATCTCTCCTCCACTTTGAGCCATTAGAGATTGACATGCATATTATTAATGTTAGCTCACCGTGTACATTTAAGGGCCAGCCATGCTACCCTATTCTGAGCCAATTGTAATTTTCCTAAATCCCTCTTTGTGGCACCTGACCACTTGACTGAACAGTAGTCCAAGTGTGACAAAACTAGTGCTTGTAGGACTTGCCTTGTTGATAGCGTTGTTAAAACTTCTTACGTGTACGTGGGATGGTAGCATCCCACCTGGCCAAAATCCAGTGAAATTGCAGAGCGCGAAATTCCAAAATCCTAATCCAAATATTTAACATTCTTGAAAATATATGTGTTATACATCAAAATAAAGCTTAACTTTTTGTTAATCCAGCCGCCATGTCAGATTTCAAAAAGGCTTTACGGCGAAAGCAAACCATGAGATTATCTGAGGACAGCACCCCGCATACCTACACATGAAAATCATATTTCAACCAGGCAGGTGTGACACGAAAGTCAGAAATTGCGATATATAAATGCCTTACCTTTTATGATCTTCTTCTGTTGGCACTCCAAAAGGTCCCAGTTACATCACAAATGGTCCTTTTGTTCGATAATGTCCTTCTTTATATCAATAAAAACTCAGTTTAGCTGGCGCGCTTCAGTCAATAATCCACTCGGTTTCCCTCTATCAAAATGCATACAAAATGAATCCCAAACGTTACAAATAAACTTTTCCAAACAAGTCAAACAACATTTAAAATCAAACCTTAGGTATCCTAATATGCAAATAAATTATAACATTTAAGACGGAGAATAGTATGTTCATTACCGGAGATAAATAAGAAAGAACGCGCTTTCCTCCACGCGCTTGGAAACACTACAGCCAAAATGGGAGCCACCTAGAAAAACAACTATTTATGGGTCATTTTTCCCAAAACCAGACTCTTTCTAAAGACTGTTGACATCTAGTGGAAGCCCTAGGAACTGCAATTTGGGGGGACTTGGGCTTATAATTATAGTACTAGCCATTGAAAACAGTGGTAAGCTGAATTTTGTTTTATGGGATGTTTTGTCTTCCGGGTTTCACCTGCCATATCAGTTCTGTTATACTCACAGACATAATCTTAACAGTTGTAGAACCTATAGAGTGTTTTCTATCTAAATCTACCAATTATATGCATATCCTAGATTGTGGGCCTGAGTAACAGGCAGTTTACTTTGGGCACGCTTGTCAAAATACTGCCCCCTACTCCAGAGAGGTTAAGAAGGCAGAGCAGCACTTTATCATTGACAGTCTTCTCACCATCTTAGCTATTGTTGTATCAACATGTTTTTTTTAAACATAACAGTTTAAAATTCAGTGTTACTCCAAGCAGTTTAGTCACCACAACTTGCTCAATTTACACATTATTCATTTCAAGATGTATTTAAGGTTTAAGGTATCGTGAATGATTTGCCCCGAATAAAATGCTTTTAGTTTTTGAAATATTTAGGACTAACTTATTCCTTGTCACCCATTCTGAAAATAACTACAGCTCTTTTGTTAAATGTTGCAGTCATTTCAGTCGCTGTCGTAGCTGACGTGTATAGTGAGGGGCCTAGACAGCTGTCCTGGGAAATTCCTGATTCAACCTGGATTATGTTGGAGAGCCTTGCATTAAAGAACACCCTTTGTGTTCTGTTAGACAGGTAACTCTTTATCTACAATACAGTAGGGGGTGTAAAGCCATAACACAAAAGTTTTTCCAGCGCAGACTGTAGTTGATGATGTCAAAAGTCGCAATGAAATGTAACAAAACAACCCCCAAAATGTGTTATCTATCACTCTGATCTGTTTCACCTGTCCTTGTGCTTGTTTTGTCTTGTATGTTCCAAGTCAACCAGTGTGTTTTTCCCATGAGCCTGCTTTTTCTCTTCTCATTTGCTAGTCCTCCCGGTTTTGACCCTTGCCTGTTTTCTGGATTCTGTACCCGCCTGCCTGACCATTCTGCCTGCCCTGACCTCGAGCCTGCCTGCCACTCTGCACCTCCTGGATTCTGAACTGGTTTTGACCTTTTGCCTGTCCATGACCATTATCTTGCCTACCCCTTTTGGATTATTAATAAATATCAAAGACTCAAACCATCTGCCTCCAGTGTCTGCATCTGGGTCTCGCCTTGTGCCCTTACAGTTATCATCAATCTCTCTCAGCCAATCATCAATAATTTGTGTAAGTGCTATGCTTGTTGAATGTCCTTCCATTGAAGCATGTTGAAAGTCAGTTGTCATTTTGTTTACTGTAAAATGGCATTGTATCTGGTCAAACACCATTTTTTCTAAATTGATGATTGGTTGGATATTTGAGCCAGTAATGTGGGCTTTACTATTCTTGGGTAACCTAATTACTTTTGCTTCCCTTGCACACATTTTCTAGCAGGCTTGTCACGTCCTGACCTTAGAGAGCCTTTATTTTCTATGGTGGAGTAGGTCAGGGTGTGACTGGGGGGTTAGTCTAGTTTATATTTTCTATGTGGGGTTCTAGTTTTGTTTTCTATGTTGGTGATTGGTATGATTCCCAATTAGAGGCAGCTGGTAATCGTTGTCTCTAATTGGGGATCATATTTAGGTCGCCTTTTTCCACCTGTGTTTTATGGGATATTGTTTTGAGTTAGTGCACGTAGCACCTCTGTAGTCACGGTTCGTTGTTAGTTTATTGTTTTGTTTTGCTAAGTTTCACTTTCTAATAAATCAATATCCGCTGCGCTTTGGTCCGTCTCTACAAACGAACGTGACAGGGCTTAGATTGAAGATATGGCAAATAGGAGTCGCAATATCGTCCGCTATTATCCTCAGTCATTTTCCATCCAAGTTGTCAGACCCTGATGGCTTGTCATTGTTGATAGACAAGTTTTTCACCTCTTCCACACTCACTTTACAGATTTCAAAATTACAATGCTTGTCTCATAATTTGGTCAGCTATACTTGGATGTGTAGTGTCAGCGTTTGTTGCTGGCATGTCATGCCCAAGTTTGCTAATTTTACCAATAAAAAAATAATTAACGTAGTTTACAATATCAGTGAGTTTTGTGATGAATGTGCCATCTGATTCAATGAATGATGGAGCTGAGTTTGCGTTTTTGCCCAAAACGTAATATAAGGTGCTCCAAAGCTTTGTACTATCATTCTTTGTTTCATAGTATAGTTTGCCAATTGGTTGTGCAACCAGACGTATTTGCCATTCCTTTTGCCTCATCCGTCTCAACCATGAAATGTTTAAATTCCTGATCAATCCAAGGGGATTTAAGTTGTTACTGTCATTTTATGAATAGGTGCATACTTATTAGTAACTGGAATAAGCAATTTCAGAAATATGTTAAGTGCATTGTCTGTTTGCTCCTCATTACACACCCCAGACCTACAAATTCCTTACATCATCAACATAGGAATCACTACAAAATGTATTTTATGACATCTTATACACTATTAGGCCCAGACTTTGTAACTCCTAGATATGGCAACTATATTTTGATCACTACATTCAACAGAATTGGATACCACCTTAAAGTAAATTTATGCAGCATTTGTAAAGATGTGATCAATACATGTTGATTTCATTCCTTTGCTGTTTGTAACTACCCTGGTAGGTTGACTGATAACCTGAACCAGGTTGCAGGCACTGGTTACAGTTTGAAGCTTTTTCTTGAGTGGGCAGCTTAATGAAAGCCAGTCAAAGCCGGACAAAACAGAGATGCTTGTTCTAGGTCCCAAGAAACAAAGAGATCTTCTGTTGAATCTGACAATTAATCTTAATGGTTGTACAGTCGTCTCAAATAAAACTGTGAAGGACCTCGGCGTTACTCTGGACGCTGATCTCTCTTTTGAAGAACATATCAAGACCATTTCAAGGACAGCTTTTTTCCATCTACATAACATTGCAAAAATCACAAACTTTCTGTCCAAAAATGATGCAGAAAAATTCATCCATGCTTTTGTCACTTCTAGGTTAGACTACTGCAATGCTCTACTTAAACTAAATAAACTTCAGTTAGTGCTAAATACGGCTGCTAGAATCCTGACTAGAACCAAAAAATGTGATCATATTACTCCCGTGCTAGCCTCCCTCCACTGGCTTCCTGTCAAGGCAAGGGCTGATTTCAAGGTTTTACTGCTAACCTACAAAGCATTACATGGGCTTGCTCCTACCTATCTCTCTGATTTGGTCCTGCCGTACATACCTACACATACGCTACGGTCACAAGACGCAGGCCTCCTAATTGTCCCTAGAATTTCTAAGCAAACAGCTGGAGGCAGGGCTTTCTCCTATAGAGCTCCATTTTTATGGAATGGTCTGCTTACCCATGTAAGAGACGCAAACTCGGTCTCAACCTTTAAGTCTTTACTGAAGACTCATCTCTTCAGTGGGTCATATGATTGAGTGTAGTCTGGCCCAGGAGTGGGAAGGTGAACGGAAAGGCTCTGGAGCAACGAACCGCCCTTGCTGTCTCTGCCTGGGCCGGTTCCCCTCTTTCCACTGGGATTCTCTGCCTATAACCCTATTACAGGGGCTGAGTCACTGGCTTACTTGAGGGGTGCGTCACTTGAGTGGGTTGAGTCACTGATGTGATCGTCCTGTCTGGGTTGGCGCCCCCCCCTTGGGTTGTGCCGTGGCGGAGATCTTTGTGGGCTATACTCGGCCTTGTCTCAGGATGGTAAGTTGGTGGTTGAAGATATCCCTCTAGTGGTGTGGGGGCTGTGCTTTGGCAAAGTGGGTGGGGTTATATCCTTCCTGTTTGGCCCTGTCCGGGGGTGTCCTCGGATGGGGCCACAGTGTCTCCTGACCCCTCCTGTCTCAGCCTCCAGTATTTATGCTGCAGTAGTTTATGTGTCGGGGGGCTAGGGTCAGTTTGTTATATCTGGAGTACTTCTCCTGTCCTATTCGGTGTCCTGTGTGAATTTAAGTGCGCTCTCTCTAATTCTCTCTTTCTCTCTTTCTTTCTCTCAGAGGACCTGAGCCCTAGGACCATGCCTCAGGACTACCTGACATGATGACTCCTTGCTGTCCCCAGTCCACCTGGCCGTGCTGCTGCTCCAGTTTCAACTGTTCTGCCTTATTATTATTGGACCATGCTGGTCATTTATGAACATTTGAACATCTTGGCCATGTTCTGTTATAATCTCCACCCGGCACAGCCAGAAGAGGACTGGCCACCCCACATAGCCTGGTTCCTCTCTAGGTTTCTTCCTAGGTTTTGGCCTTTCTAGGGAGTTTTTCCTAGCCACCGTGCTTCTACACTTGCATTGCTTGCTGTTTGGGGTTTTAGGCTGGGTTTCTGTACAGCACTTTGAGATATCAGCTGATGTACGAAGGGCTATATAAATAGATTTGATTTGAATATTGGAATCAACAAGAAATTATACTTCTCTGTTGATATCGCATACATTATCAATGTAACGTGCGCTGAGAGTCAGGAAGTGAGTGTTTTAATAAATAAACAAAAGATAATACGAAACACAGACATGAAACAGAAACAATGACCCCTGGGGAAGGAACCAAAGGGAGTGACATATATAGGGAAGGTAATCAGGGAAGTGATGGAGTCATTTGAGTCTGACGACACGCAGGTGCGCGTAATGATGGTGACAGGTATGCGCCATAATGAGCAGCCTGGTGAACTAGAGGCCGGAGAGGGAGCACACGTGACAATCAGTAATTTCACACATATTATCCAGATACTGACTGTTAGCACTTGGTCTGTAGCAGCTTCCCACAATAATTTATTTAGAAGAGGCAGATTAACCTGTAGCCATATTACTTCAACAGAATTTAACATGAGACCCTCTAAGCTTTACAGGAATGTGGTTCTGAATATAGACCGCAACACTATCCCCATTGGCATTTCTGTCTTTTCTGTAGATGGTACCACTGGTATCATCCAAAGGTATTATCTAAGTGAAATTCAGAGATAATGGGATTTAGTTTATTACAAAGTGTTGAACTGTAGCCTGGCCTAAAAACACCAAAAGAGAGTACATAACCATGTAATGGGCAGTGGTTTACTCTAGAGAGTTTTCCTTGCCACAATCAGAGTAACCACAGAGTGACCAATCAACTACATCTTTGTCCCATTAGGCGAGACCTGGGGATAAATCAATCCATTTGCTCCAACTGATCTATTGCACACAAACGATCACCACCCATCCAAAGAGCAACCACAAACTAGAAAAGAGAGAGGGATATGATTTGGACAACAGGGGAAACAACCGTGTGTGGACTAGATGTTTTTCAAAACCAAGAAAGCAGAAACATCACTTTGTATTCCTCTCATTTCCATTCTGCTGGTAAGTGGTCCTGATCCTCAGTGGAGTTGTCTGAGTGTGTTAACTTGGTTGAACTTGTGAATGGTCCGTAAATTGCATTTGAACAATTTTCAGTCTTTAAAGTGCATTTTCATAATTTCTGTCATTCAGCATAAAAATACTGTAAGCATTCAGTTATTAAGATTGCCACCATGATTTGAATAATTGTTTGGAATTGCGTTGTACTGACTAATGATGTGTTCTGAAGAGTGAAGGTTGAGGTAAGATTAGCATTAAGACACTTCCTTGTCTGAATGCTAATCTGGATAGGTTTTACTTCACCTTACTTATTAGAAACCCTACATACACCCACACTTGTCTATATGAACAAATTGAATAGGTATAAGTAATATTGCAAGCAATACAACAAGCAATAAGCACATTGCTCTGTTGGTGGTAATCTGTTTTTTGACCTTAATTGTTTAGCTATATTCTTTGAAGAGACTATATGTCTGTTACTCTACTCCAGTTTTAAAAGCTCATCACCTTGACCTCACATTGACTCCCAAGCCCAACTACCTTGCTAAAAGATACTACAACCTAACTGCGGTTCTTTCCAGCATGCCAGGAGCAGCCAGAGGCTTAGTGAAAGAGAATCTAATGATGAGAGATTCTCGTCACCTCTCTTGGTAACCGGCAGTCCTGGCTGATTACTACACTCATAGACTGCCTCACAACCGCCTCATTTCCAAAGCACTTTAGACTGTTAAGAGTGTTGTTTTTCCCACTCTGCCTTCTGTATAGCTTCTCATGCATATTCAGCAAGCACTGAATGTAAGCTCCAGATGTTGGTGATAGACAGAACTGGTTAGTATGTGCATTATTGAAACATCGCATGAAAATGCAATGGCATTTCTACATAGATTTAGAAGGTCCTGGCGAGTAATGTCTTTTTGTATTCATGGCTTTTACATGCCCTGTACAGATGTGAAGTCTCGTAGTGTAAGGGAAGGGGTGTATTTGGTTGAAGACAAATACAGTAGATGCATTGAAACTGAATTGAGAATCCAAGTAGATGGTTTGTAGATGTTCAGTAGATGGTAAAATAACTGTCAACAAAATTAACATTTACCATTCTGGACCTAACCCTTATCCTAACACTAAATGTAACCCTTACCCTAACCCTAGCTATAAACCTTACCATAATCCTTACCCTTTGTCACACCCTGATCTGTTCCACTTGTCCTTGTGCTTTGCTCCACCTGCCTCCGGTTGTCTCCCATCTTCCCCACTTATCCCCTGGGTATTTATACCGGTGTTTTCTGTCTGCCTGTGTCAGTTTGTCATGTCAACCAGCGTTTTTCTCTCAGCTCCTGTTTTTCCCAGTCTCCCTTTTTTTTGTCCTCCTGGTTTTGTTCCTTGCCTGTCCTGACTCTGAGCCTGCCTGCCTAACCACTCTCCCTGCCCCTGACCTTGAGCCTGCCTGCCCCTGACCTTGAGCCTGCCTGCCGCCCGGTACCATTTTGCACTCTGCCCTGGCTACGAAAGCTTGCCTGTCCCCAACCTGCCTTTTGTCTATCCCTTGGATTATAATACACACTAAAGCTCAAACCATCTGCCTCCTGTCTATATCTGGGTCTCAACTTGGGTCGTGATAGTACGAACTGGCCATGACTGACTCAGCAGACTCTGACCAACTACGTCACACTGTCTCCCTGCAGGGAGCTAACATTAAGAGAGAGGAGGAGCTACTTCAGAACCTGATGGAGGGGTTCTGATCTCTGGCGGAACGCCATGACCTGTGGTTCACAGCGCTGACTGAGCAATTCTGTGAATTAGCTCGCAAGCAGCACGCCACATCTGAGACCTCCCAGCCACTCAGTAACTTCCCTACTAGTGGTGGGTTTGTTCAGCCTGGCTCCCCGAGAACCCCGCTTATCTCCTCCGGAGCGATATGCTGGCGATCCTGGAACCTGCCGGGCGTTCCCAGTGCTCCCTCATTTTTGAGCCTACAGCCATCTTCATTCCCTTCAGATCGATCGAACATGTCCGGAAGGGCGCTCTCCTAGGCGACGGCCATTTGGGAGCAATCCACCGTTTGCCATAACCTGGAAGATTTCATGGCGGAGGTGAGGAAGATATTCAATTCTCCGGTGCCCGGGAGAGAGGCGGCCCAAAAACTACTGAAGGTACATCAGAACTCCCGTAGTGTGGCAGACTACGCGGTAGAGTTTCGCACATTGGCCGCCGAGACTGGTTGGAATCCAGAGTCTCTATTTGATACCTTCCTTCATGGGCTGTCGGAGGAAAAAAATAATGAGCTCGCAGAGCGGGAGTTAACATTGGACCTCCATTCCCTCATCGCCCTCACGATTAGGATTGATATGCATCTATGAGAACGCCGGAGTGAGAGGAGGTTGGGTCTCGGGAACATTCGTTCATCCGCTGCTGCCTGCTCAACTCCGAAGGAATCCGGAAGTCCCCGAAGTGTGCACTTCCGAGGAGAGCTGAAGCCACCCAAGTTCCCTCAAGAATCATCGGCGAAGAGTGAGTCTGTTACCCCTGAGCCTATGCAACTGTACAGAGCAGGACTATCGCCTAGGGAATGTCCCCGTAGGCTGAGTGCCAACTGTTCTCTGTACTGTGGGGCTGCAGGACACACCTGCCTGGTTAAGAGACCTATTTCTTAAGTAGGTACAAGTACTCTGGTGAGCCAGACTGGGAATCCTCTATTTTCCCCATCACCCACTCCATGTTTTGTGTACTGCTGTGGGGAAACCAGTCTAAGTCTCTCCAGGTGCTCATTGACTCTGGGGCGGATGATAGTTTTATGGACACTACCCAAGTTTCTGAATTACGTATCCCCACTCAACTCCTCTCTGTTCCCATGGATGCTAGAGCCTGGTGGACCATGCACAAGCTCCACCACAGTCTCGACCTTCACTTCCTGATCACAGTCCACACCATTTATGCCCCCGACTGGTACTTCGGCCTCATCAATCAGCGTTTTGTCTGAGATTACTGGTGTTGCGAAGGACAAAACTGTGACATGAGTAAACATCCCACAGCTAGTTGGACTGGAGGATGGTACGGTGCTGGTGGAAAACTATGCAGTAAATTTCTGGACATTTTGGGATGTTAAGCCCAGGAATTTAGTTTAGATTCATCAAAGAAGTTAGCTTATAACAGTGAACCTTTATTGTGGGATATACACAAGGCAATTCTAGGTCTTGTGGCATATTTTGGTTAACCTTTCCCCAATTCAATGGAATTGCAACCCTCTGTATGCACAGTGCATTCTTCCATCGCATGTGCAGTGCACTCTTCCATCACATGTACAGCTGATTCTCAAGATCTTGCACACTAATAAGATGCTATTGAGCCCACACTACTACACTGTCTGAGCCAAGGTCTACATGCTTTCTGGTATGTTTTGATTACAATACTCGGTGGGGTGAATATATTTTATACGACATACATGATTTGTTGTTAATTAGTAAATAGTAGCCTACAGCAAAGTAGGCTTGTTAACAATTTCTGCTAGTTAGTTTTTGCTACCATGTGGGTTTTAGCTTGCTTGAGCCTCCTAACTGAGGAGTGTTAATTCACCTGTTTCCATACATGTTTCATTTTAAAACATGCATCGTACAAAGTAGTTGTTTAATCGAACTATTTATCAGTACATGTAATTGTATTTGTTTTTAAAAACTTTTCCCCCTTATCTTTACAGGAAAATGCCACGGGCACAATCTGTTGTGTGGAGACATTTCACTGCTGCTAATGTAGAAGGAAAAGCTGTGTACATTTGCAAATACTGTGCCAAATCATATGTGAAGAATGCAACAAAGATGCAGAATCATCAGGCCAAGTGCATAAAGTTCCCTCAGCGCTCACAACAAGCAACCTATGACAAAAGTCCTACTACTTCTATCTACTTCTATTCGAGGTGAAAATGATGAATCAGACACCTTATCGATAGCAACGGCTCATGGTCCTCCTGGAATCAGAAGTTTTTTTGACTCACTGGAGGAACGTAGTCAGAGAAATTCTGATAAATGTCTTGCTCAAGCTGTATATGCAACTGGTTCACCTCTGATGCTCACAACCCGAAATGTTTGACCCAAGTTAAACAATTTAAAGGAAATGCTACCAAATACTAATTGAGTGCAAGTAAACTTCTGACCCACTGGGAATGTGATGAAATAAATAAACGCTGAAATAAATCATTCTCTCTGCTATTATAACATTTCACATTCTTAAAATAAAGTGGTGATCCTAACTGATCTAAAAAAGGGATTTTTTTACTAGGATTAAATGTCAGGAATTGTGAAAAACTGAGTTTAAATATTTGGTTAAAGTATATATAAAATGCCAACTTCAACGGTATCACGAAGTTGCTGAAACCTAGCCTATGAATGAAAGTTTACAACAGGGTGCACAGGTCAAGAGATATTTGAAAAAATCAAGGTGTGTGCGAGTCGGTGAAAAAACCTTTCCAAGCCAAACCTTCCTACCATAACCGCTAAATACAGCCTTCATCGTTGTCACCATATCAGCTAACTTCAAGTCAACAACATACTGTAGCTACTAAAATGAATGCGTTAGTAAACACGCTACAATCATGCAGTACAATGTACAGTTAGCAAGCAGTTTAGCAGTAACACCAGCGGCCACGGTGACAAATTATATTGAACAAAAATATAAACGCAACATGTAAAGTGTTGGTCCCATGTTTCATGAGCTGAAATAAAAGATCCCAGAAATGTTTCATTTGCACAAAAAGCTTTTTTCTCTAAAATGTTGTGCTCAAATTTGTTCACATCCCTGTTAGTGAGCATTTCTCCTTTGCCAAAATAATCCATCCACCTGACAAGTGTGGCATATCAAGAAGCTGATTAAACAGCATGATCATTACACAGGTGCACCTTGCACTGGGGACAATAAAAGGCCACTCTAAAATGTGCAGTTTTGTCACACAACACAATGCCACAGATGTCTTAAGTTTTTGAGGGAGCGTGCAATTGGCATGCTCACTGCAGGAATGTCCACCAGAGCTGTTGTCAGATCATTTAATGTTAATTTCTCTACCATAAGCCACTTCCAACTTCGTTTTAGAGAATTTGGCAGTACACCTAACCAGCCTCACAACCTCCTGGACAGCTGATGAAACAGGAGTATTTATGTCTGTAATAAATACCTTTTGTGGGGAAAAACTCATTTTGATTGGCTGGGCTTGGCTCCCCAGTGGGTGGGCCTGGCTCCCAAGTGGGTTGGCCTATACCCTTCCAGGCCCACCCATGGCTGTGCCCCTTCCTTCCTTAGGTTATAATGAATGTATTTAAATTGACTGATTTCCTTATAATAACTGTAACTCAGTAAATCCATTGATGCCAACAAACTGTTTTGCAATGAAGGTCTACAGTAGCCTCAACGGCACTCTCTAGGATACCACAATGGTGTTGCCAGAGGAAACAACCTCTAAAAATGATCACTTTTTTATGTTTCACCATTTTTATATTTCACTGAGGAGGAGGGTCCTCCCCTTCCTGCTCTGAGGTGCCTCCACTGGTGTGCAAATGTGTGTGTGTGCATTATTATATTTGCAGGCGTGTTTCCTTTCATTTTCTCTGTAAAGGTCACACAGACTTGATCTACAACCACTGCAGTTTTCCCATCACCTAGCAACAGAGGACTGAGGAGAGAGATGTAAATTGTATAAGGATTTAAAGTATGTGAATGGCAAAGTTTTGTTAAACAAAGGCCCGCCATCGTTAGCATCTATTTAAAAAATAAAATTCACATAGTCACTTGACGATACAGTAACTCTAGGTCTTCCTTTCCTGTGGTTGTCAAGGCTCAGGAGAAGACCCAGATGCAGACAGTTTCAAAGTAACAAAAGTTTATTACAAAAACAGGGGAGCAAGCAAACGTCAGGTCAAGGGCAGGTGGAGGTCAGTAATCCAAAGCAGAGTCCGAAAGGTACAGAACGGCAGGCAGGCTCAGGGCAGGCAGAGGTCAGTAATTCAGGGTGGTGTGACAAGGTACAGAACGGCAGGCAGGATCAGAGTCAGGGCAGGCAGAACAGTCAAAACTGGGAAAACTAGAAAACAGAAACCAGAGAAAGACAGGAGCACAGGGAAAACGCTGGTAGGCTTGACAACACAAACGAACTGGCTACAGACAAACAGAGAACACAGGTATAAATATACTGCGGATAATGGGGAAGATGGATGACACCTGGAGGGGGGTGGAGACAAGTACAAAGACAGGTGAAACAGATAAGGGTGTGACAGTGGCGGTCCTCATGAAAGCCAGTTCCATCATAGAGCTTTTTGCGACTGCACTTGAAGAAACTTTCAAAGATCTTGACATTTTCCAGATTGACTGACCTTTATGTCTTAAAGTAATGATGGAGTGTCATTTCTCTTTGCTTATTTGAGCTGTTCTTACCATAATATGGACTTGGTCTTTTACCAAATAGGGCTTTCATCCGTATACCCCCCATACCTTGCCACAACACAACTGATTGGCTCAAACACATTAAAAAGGAAATAAATTCCACAAATTAACTTAACAAGGCACACCTGCTAATTGAAATGCATTCCAGGTGACTACCTCATGAAGCTGGTTGAGAGAATGCCAAGAGTGTGCAAAGCTGTCATCAAGCCAAAGGGTGGCTACTTTGAAGAATCTCAAATATAAAATATATTTTGATTTGTTTAATATCTTTTTTGGTTTCTACATGATTCCATATCAGTTATTTTATAATGTTGATGTCTTCACTATTATTCTACAAAGTAGAAAATAGTAAAAATAAAGAAAAACCCTTGAACGAGTAGGCGTGTCCAAACTCTTGACTGGTACTATATATATATATATACCGGTATACAGTGGGGCAAAAAAGTATTTAGTCAGCCACCAATTGTGCAAGTTCTCCCACTTAAAAAGATGAGAGAGGCCTGTAATTTTCATCATATGTACACTTCATCTATGACAGACAAAATTAGAAAAAAAAAATACAGATAATCACATTGTAGGATTTTTTATGAATTTATTTGCAAATTAGGAACACCTTTTGCCCTCAGAACAGCCTCAATTCATCGGGCATGTACTCTACAAGGTGTCGAAAGCGTTCCACAGGGATGCTGGCCCATGTTGACTCCAATGTTTCCCACAGTTGTGTCAAGTTGGCTGGATGTCCTTTAGGTAGTGGACCATTCTTGATACACACAGGAAACTTTATGAGCGTGAAAAACCCAGCAGCGTTGCAGTTCTTGAAATCAAACCGGTGTGCCTGGATCCTACTACCATACCCCGTTCAAAGGCACTTAAATATTTTGTAGTCACCCTCTGAATGGCACACATTTTTACGTTAAAAAAATAATAATCTGACTCTACTGCTTGCATCAGTTACCTGATGTGGAATAGAGTTCCATGTAGTCATGGCTCTATGTAGTATTGTGCGCCTCCCATAGTCTGTTCTGGACTTGGGGACTGTGAAGAGACCTCTGGTGACATGTCTTGTGGAGTATGCATGGGTGTCTGAGCTGTGTGCTAGTCGTATAAAGAGACAGCTCGGTGCCTTCAACGTGTCAATACCTCTCACAAATACAAGTAGTGATGAAGTCAATCTCTCCTCTACTTTGAGCCAGGAGAGATTGACATGCGTATAATTATTTCTGGGAACTCTACACACCCATCAGACCTTCAGCAGGGTTGGCCTGCTCCAGTTGTAATAGGTTTCTACATTGTGTGTGATGTTTAACTTTATTTTTGTATACAACATTGCTAACATAGGTATGCTTACACAGAACAGAATGACGCTTACCCAGACACACCTGTCTAAATTGATAGGTCATGCGAAAGAAATGCTTTCACCCCAAGCCACATATTGCCAAGTGGATGGTCTCTACAGGTGTAAACGGTACAGCCAAATGGTTCCTTTACATAGTAGCAATATCAGAAATAGTGTCAATATAAATAAAATAATATACAGCATGTACAAGAACAACATCAATAACAATATCTATCAGTGATCGATGAGATAGTTACAGTATATGCATGCAATCAGGGGTAAAGTGGCTGAGCGACAGGATAAAAAAAATTGTAGCAGCAACGTATGGCTTGTGTGTGTTAGTAGAGACTGGAGTAAGCAAGTGTGAACAGAATGATAAAGGACTTGTGCCGTGATTTCTGTCATTGTCCAAAGTAACCTTTTTCGGGGGAGTGTTCTCGGAGTCATTAGCATGCCCTGCCCGTGTTTCGACTGACACAGGGATCGTTGTTGGGTCCTACCGTTGCTTAAGTGACAGGGGTTGTTAGTCTTGTTAAAGTAGAAATTGTCTGGAATTGTACAAATCCAATATAAACAGCATTGTTACCTAAATGTAATAACGGAAGGGGTCCCAAACAACACACACAAGCACACACACCGAGACACACGCACACATCAAAGCAGCTGTCATTGTGAAATCACTTTTTCAAGGGTTGTTTTGAATGAGTAAGCTTATTAGATATCTCTATGCTATTAAGATGGCCACTGTGTTCTCTGAATGTAAAATCAAAATTTTTAGAAGGGTGAGAACACTCATTTGGGGAACAACTTGGATAGATAGATAAACTTCTGTCTCCCAAGTATCCCCTCTCTCACTCTCTCGTACTTTTTCTTTCCTTCTCTCTCTCTCTTCTTCTCTCTTACACATGTACACACAGTGGTGTGAAGTACTTAAGTAAAAATACTTGAAAATAATTCTTAAGTAATTTTTGGGAGTATCTGTACTTTACTATTTAGATTTTTGACAACTTTTACTTTTACTACATTTCTAAAGAAAATAATGTACTTTTTACTCCATACATTTTCCCTGACACCCAAAAGTACTCGTTACATTTTGAATGCTTGGCAGGACAGGAAAATGGTCAAATTCACACACTTATCAAGAGGACATCCCTGGTCATCCCTACAGCCTCTGATCTGGCGAACTCACAAAACACATGCTTTGTTTGTAAATGATGCCTGATCTGGCAGACTCAGTAAACACATGCTTCGTTTGTAAATCATGTCTGAGTGTTAGAGCGTACCCCTGGCTATCCATAACTGGGAAAAAAACATGAAAATGGTGACGTCTGGTCTGCTTAATATAAGGAATTTTAAATTATTCACACTTTTACTTTTAATACTTAACCCTTGTGTAGTCTTAACATTCTGTATATTCCCCTTGTCCTACGGGTCAAAATGAAGCAGCTTAATTGAATTTTAAACCCCAAATCTATTTTGCATTTAGAAACAACCTGTCATTCATCACAAACTTTGTGAATATCTGGGTTTTCCATCTTCACAATGCAGAAAGACTGCATTTAATCAGCGGACCACTCGTTTTTACTACAATACACCTGTCATTAATGTTTTCTTTACTAAAGTAGAGGTTCATTATTATTATTGTGTAGGTGTAAACATACCTTTTTTGCCAGAGATAACACTTGTATAGCCTAAGAAAGTAGCAGAAATGTGCAGAAAGTAGTTTTGAATTAAACAATAATAGTCTTGAACGTTTTTGGCAACAGAGTGATATATTCTTATATGCTGAACAATGAGGAATTCAACTACAAAATATTAGTTTTCTCCAATTTTTGAACCATTCCCCCCACCCACAAGGTGCATAAATAACAACAATAAATAAAATAAGATAATAGATACAAAACAAAAACATGAAGAACATAAAGCCATCAACTCTAATTAGCACATGTAGGACAGTATGCAAGTGTGTGTGCGTAGACTTTGCAGATGTATTTCTCACATGTGCAGCACATAGCATTTGTTTTTACAGTCCTTCTTTGGGGAGCAGAATTGATATTGCCTCCTCTTGCCTGCCCCAGCTGCAGCCTCAGGTGGATCAGGACAAGATTCAGCACCCTGCACGGCTTTCACAAGCACTGCAGAGGCTGCTGTACGGGGGAGGTGCTCCCTTCTTTGAATGCGTGGGGTTACAAGTGCCTTCCCAGCTGCTCCAGGAACACCTGTTCTGCTTGTCAGGCATCCAGGTAGGGTTGATCTTGTTCCATATCACGAAGGCAATGTATGAGGAGACATCAATGATGTTAAGGAAGATGACCAGGGGCCAGCGGGCCGTCATCCTCCTGCAGCTGTAAGTTCCAATCATCTTGTCCAGGTTGTCCACACCTCGTTTGCTGTGGTTATAGTCCAGGACGATGGCTGGCTTCCTGTCATCACGATCACGAATCTCAGCCGTTTTGTGCAGTGTGCCACATTCTTGTTCCTCTTTGGGAAGTAAGAAACTAGAGTGGTGGTGAGGGTGAAGGCAAACTTTGATGAGAAGGCTTCTCTCCCCCTTGTCCCGAGGAGTGCAGGAGGAGCTCAGGCTTGTTCTTTTTCCTCCTGGACATCTGAAAAAATCTGATCTATGACCTGTTAGGCACTGAAACGTGAACTCATGGCTTCGGCAAAGAGAGAAGCAGCACCTTTATAGCCTATGACAGCATTCCCCTCTAGTATACAACACTTTCAAGAAATGTTTATTTTGTCTGGAATTGTTTTTATTTTGTCTGTAAACTAGAGTCATGTGTGGGGTCTTGGAGTGGAGATGCTGCACAAAGTTTTAGTTTTGTTTGAGTTCAATCAGTAGCACACATAATCAAAATGTCTCATTGTGTGTGTGTGTGTGTGTGTGTGTGTCTTTGTGGTGTGTAAATTATTTTGTAACTGCCGGGTCAAAAATGACACTACGCTGGTGGTATACAGCTTTCTTGGAAATATGAACAATGACGATGTTTCACTTTTTCTAATGTTGGGGTCACTCTAGGAAAAGTCACCAAATATCAAGTTGAAAAAATATAATTTAGGGTTTTTTCTCTGCTGTTAAACATAGTGGCAGGACATTTTTTTACCCTTAAGACAACACAAAGGCTAAGTATATTTTAGCAAATACATTTACTGTTGATACTTAAGTATATTTAAAACCAAATACTTTTAGACTTTTACTCAAGTAGTATTTTACTGGGTGACATTCACTTTTAATTGAGTCCTTTTCTATTAAGTTATCTTTACTTTGACTCAAGTATGACAATTGGGTACTTTTTTTCCAAACACTGCGCACACGCACACGCACACACACACACACACATATATTTATAAACATACACCTCTCTAAAGGAACATTTTCCCTGGAACAGTGGTTCCTTAATCCTGTGCTATCCCTTCTGGTGAGGCTTCCGTGTGAAGCATGTCAATCATACTCTATTTACATACACTGTGCATGAAATATATGTTATTATCCTACACTATCATTTATTTACAGTTTTTTTCGATTGCTAAACGACAGTGGACACAACTGGAGTCACATGTGCAAAACTCTAACTACAGTCTGCACAGAAGCAGTTCATGTGGACCAAACTCTAGTTCGTTTTTCATTGCTTGAACACAGTTTTCAAAACTCTACACACTTATCCCATGACTTTAACCACAACCTGCACAACACTGTGGATTTACAGCACTTTGTTCAAATGCTAACACACTGCTGTCAAAACTGTGAACCACACATTCAAAACGGAATAGATTTCAGCCTTGTGCCTTTCAAACACTGCTGATTGCAATTTCAGCTGAAAGGCTAAGCAGGTGTCTTGTTTTAGACTTGTTAGTGAACACACACACATATTACAGTATATATAGGTAGAGCTCAGAAAGACTCATTTTGGAAATGGAACAAGGAAGATGGGTTCGTGGAGGGAGAAGGGTGGCAGGGAGAGGGCGGATGCGTGGAGGAAGACAAAGAAGACAAAGAGCTGTTATTTCAGATGAAATAAGGGCTACACTTATAGACCATGTCGTGAACCATGGTCTCTCATTGAGAGAGGCAGGGTTGAGGGTGCAACCCAATCTGCAAAGATCCACAGTGGCATCTGTAATGCGAATTTTCCATCATGCAAACAGGTGAGAGTTACATCCTTACAGTAAATGAAAACATTACAGGAATCTATTTTGTATTGCAATTATAGAATATTTACACAGATATATATTACAGTAAGTTTGACTGTAAAATATATTTTACAACAGGACCCAAAGGCTGCCCCAATAGGGGGAAGAGGAAAAATATTTTCAGATGCGCAGGAAAATGCTATTGTTGACATGGTTGTTGTCAACAATGCAATAAAACTGCGAGAGATTCAAGATAGAGTGCTGGCTGATAATGATATATTTGAAAATGTTAATTCTGTCAGCACAACAACTATTGCTCGAGTCCTAAAGAAACACCAAGTTACAATGAAACAGTTATACACTGTACCGTTCGAGAGAAACAGTGAACGGGTAAAAGAGCAAAGATGCCAATATGTCCAGGTAAGACGTCTGAGGTTACGTACACAGCTATACAAAATATTTACAGTAAAAAAAAACACTAGCATTTCTACAGTAAAACTGTGCACTTACTGTTTTTCAGAGAGTAATGGAGGTGGAAGCACTGGAAAGACCACATTCATTTGTATTTATCGATGAAGCTGGATTTAACCTTGCCAAAACACGGCGCAGAGGAAGGAATGTTATAGGTCAAAGGGCCACTGTGGAGGTTCCAGGTCAAAGGGGGGGAAATATCACCATGTGTGCTGCAATGACCAATGATGGTTTGCTTCTCAACACACCACTCATTGGCCCATACAACACAGAAAGGCTTATAGCTTTCCTAGAACAGCTCTATGCTCAGCTAGTGCCAGCAGAACAGGGGAGCCAGTAAGAAACCCCAAGTTTTTGTCATAGTTTGCGATAACGTTGCTTTTCACCACTCTGCAGCTGTCACAGATTGGTTTGCAGCACATCACAGATTTATGGTTTTGTACCTGCCTGCATATTCACCCTTCCTCAACCCAATAGAGGAGTTTTTCTCTGCCTGGAGATGGAAAGTGTTTGGTCACCACCCACATGACAAAATGTCTCTTTTGGAAGCCATGCGTGCCGGATGTGAGGACACGAGTCCAGAGGACTGCCAGGGATGGATAAGGCACTCCAGAAGGTTCTTCCCCAGGTGCATGGCAAGAGAAAACATTAGATGTGATGTTGAAGAAAACCTGTGGCCTGATGCTAGAGAGAGGCAGGATTAGCCCCTCAATTATTTGTTCAAATTACAGTATGTACTTTTAGTTTCTACCTTTTTTTTCTCATTACTGTAATTCCGTAAATTACTACAGACTATTGAAGCAAACTGCTAATTTTCATTTACCTTAAAGAATTGTTATGTTCTAAAAATGTTAATAAATCATGTGAAAGAATGTCACTCTTTTCTTTGAAGAAAATATTACTTTGTATGAAGTCACTGAAATTGTTCAAACTGTAAAGATGAAAAGTTTGTATTTTCTCTATTGGTGTTTGATGCTAGTGTTTTTACTCTCAGTGTGTTCTGAGTGACAGTGTGTGTTATCTCAGTGAGGGTTGTGCATAGTGTTTGGATGCACTGAGCGTGTTTTGAGCCATGTGTTAAGAGTTGTGTTGCTTGGAATGAGTTTTGCAGGTGATGTGAACTGTTTAGCTCAGGTGACTGTTGGTAGTGCAGACTGTAGTTAGAGTTTTGCACATGTGACTCCAGTTGTGCCCACTGTCGTTTAGCAATCGAAAAAAACTGTAACATTATTTTGGTAGTGCTATGCAGTGTGTGTCACCTAGTGCATCATAGTGATAGATGTACTAAGCATTTGCACTTTCAGAAGTCTACATGTATACATTATTACAGTAGATTCAAGTAGATAATTTCAGGAACAGAATCATTGTCAATAGAAGTTTAACTATTTAGAATGCTTTCTCTGAACATAAATCTGGAGGAATGATGGTCAAGGAGAGTATCCAGATAGAGCCAACAGATTGCAGAACCGAGACTGGAACGAACTTAGCCACTAACCATGATCCCACATGGGATCGGCTCTCTGGACTGCTCGGCTCTCTGGACTGGACATAACCTCTCCTCATCCCCCTCTCGTTGTCTCTTGGCCAGTCCAAACAAGCCCTTTTCAGCCAGCCCCCTACCCATTTGGTGCTCACAGATCAGAGAGGACTGAGTAGATATGAGTAATGTTGTAAAGCTGTCAGTCGACCGAAAAAGATTAGTTGATTAATCAGTAGATTCGTGGAATGAACCGTCTTCAAACGAGGTCTCTTTCTCGCTTTCTCTTCTCATTTTCCCCCTTCCATTTTACTTTCACTTGTTACCGCTCCCTTTATTCTCTTTTTCATTCTTTCTCTCGCAGACTCATCATCAAACACTCATTCTCTCTCCTAATCTCTCAGTATCATGCCTTGCTCTTTCTCCCTCTCCCTCGGTCTCTCAGCCTCACTTCACAACCTTCCCAATTTCTCTCCCTTTCTCTTTGTCTCTCACTGCAACATGTGAACGCAAATAGGCCAACACACAGTGGAACACTTTCTCCAAATTGAGAGGTGTCTAAATGGAGTGTATTAGCCGTCGTAAAAAAGGCTGCCCTCCAACAGAAGACCGAAATACGAATTGGAACACCCTCACAGACCCAGAATTTCAGTCCTGTGTCTGCTACGATAACTAGCTAGCTAGCTACTTGGTTTATCGCCTTGAGAAAGGAATGTGTCAGACTAGCACCTCCTCAAACAGAACAGTGAATGTGGTGCTGAAATCCTTTTGGCTTCCGAACAGCCAATGATGGGTGAGGCCAGGGCCATAAGGGTCTGAGAGTTTCAGCAAAAAAACTAAGTGTCCCAATCCCAAACAGACCACTAAACCCTACACCCTGTGCACTTGTGGAGATCTGAATGAATTTGACAGGTGCAATCTTGTCCTCTGATAGGCTAGGTTGACGTTTCACCATATTCCTTACACCAATCCAATCCTCTCACTGTAGATCTCCACAAGTGCATATGGCGTAGGGTTCTATTTGGGATTGGGTGTGCTTTCTTCTCTTCTCCACCCTGTTTTTCCCTCCCTCCCTCCCTCCCTCCCTCCCTCCCTCCCTCCAACCTCTCGGTCAACAAGAGATGGAATGGCCAGGTACGGAGGCCAAGTAACAGATGTATGCTAATTTAATTCATCCATGATTCAGTAAGTCTCATCAGTCAGCCTAAGTGTGTGTGACAGGACAAACAAAACATGGACATATAGGCTCTTATCTCTGTAGATCTGTAGTGGGTGGGTTATGGCCTAAAGAAGCTATTTCCACATATTTGGCTCACTAACAAGTTCCAATGAGGTAGCTAGTGAAGACGTTGACGTGGACACTACAGTATGGCTCAGGAGACAGCTGGGGGCCTACTACAGTTTTACTCACATAGAGCTAAGGCGTTACTTGCTAGTGAATCTGACAAGTCATTCAAGGCAAGCAAGCACTTTTAATAAAGGAAGGGAGAGTGAGAGAGAGAGAGCGAGAGAGCGAGAGCTTCTAGTGCCTTCGTATCGAGATGTATTGCCTTGGCCTTAACAACCTCTCTGCCTTTCTCTTGAAATGCTCTCTCTCCACCTGCTCTTGCACCCTTTCATCAACGATGATATCCACTTCTACACTTCTACTAATACTCAAGGAACATCAGTGATGCCATAGTGACTCAAGGTGGGTGACGCCGTCGTACAAGGGTAACATTTTCTATGAGCCACGCAATGTGTGATGCATTATGAATGCATGTAAAGGCACTTCTAGGCTGATACAATGGGCTGCTCAATGTATTAAAACCCCAAAAGATATTAAGTGAGAAGTAGGCATTGGTCTGAAGCTGAAAAAAATCATGGAAATTCACGAGCACCACAATGCCTACTTCACCCATGGTCTACCAAGGCTTTCCAGCATACAGCTTAGACCTACTGGAGTAGCTATGTTGGTCTTATGTACCTCCAACAATGTGTAGGCAGATTGGTTAGGATTCAAACCTCAAACAGCCTAACTCACACTCTGAGAGGAGGTGCTCCCACAATAACGTGATTTGTACTGCATACACAGTAAGGTGTTGCATTCTTCTAACCCCACACTAAGTCATTATCCCATTCTACACCTGACGCTTTTTCTTAACTACATGAAACCACGCTTTGCTTTTATACTCGCAAGACCATCTGGCTTGATCGAGTGAGCCGTTTTGTCTTGTAGTAATGTGCTGCCTGCCTGTATTTCCTTAAACTTTTTATTTTAACAATACATGTAAACTAGAAATAAATATTCATAACATATTTTTGGGGTCAGTAGGTGCCCAACATAAAAACAGGTGGTGGTGTGTTGGAGACAGTCACTCATATAGATATAGAGGTCTGCATGTCTGATTTCTGTAACCATTAGCTTACCAGTGTAATATTGACATAAAATGAAAATCAAATGTATTTGTCAAACGTGCTGAACACAACAGGGGTAGTAGACCTTACACTGAAATGCATACTTACAGTTGGAACCATTTCATAAGCTCAGAACCACTTGTTTGGCAAGCATGGTCCTATTGGGGCGGCAGGGTAGCCTAGTGGTTAGAGTGTTAGACTAGTAACCGGAAGGTTGCAAGTTCAAACCCTGAGCTGACAAGGTACAAATCTGTCATCCTGCACCTGAACAGGCAGTTAACCCACTGTTCCTAGGCTGTCAATGAAAATAAGAATTTGTTCTTAACTGACTTGCCTGGTTAAATAAATAAATAAATAAAAATACAATTTAATCAATGCAATTCTGTCAAATTACTATGTATTTGTTTTTTCAATTATGATGATGCTGCTACAATAATACACATTTACAATAGGCCTGTCTCTAACACATACATAACCTAATGATACTGTATACACATAAGGATTCAAATTAAGTTTCTACTGACGCACCCGTGCATGAATCTAAGTAACATAATAGAAAGAATCCACAGAAAAATCTGTCAGTTTAAGCTAGAGATATTTGTTGTTGTTGCATGGGCTGCGATGGAAGGTTGCCAAGCTACAGTGGTGTTTGTCAGATCTTCTCATGAAAACATCTGTAGCGTCCGAACCGTCTGGGCTACAAACTAATATGACCCCAAAGTGTAAAGATGAGACTCTCACGTTGTGCTCTGCACTTTTTTTCTCTCTACAACCCCGCCAAGTGTCACGGGACTCGTCTGAAGGTAACCTATACAAATGAATGGAAGTATGGAGGTAGTTTTGTGCCAACGAAACTATGGGGTTAAATGTGACCCGTTTCAGGAAACTAGGCGTATGTTGCAAGTCACGACTTCACAGGAGAGCCATTTGAACATTTTTATTTGATTTTTTATTATCAGAAATGTCGTCTGGAACATGTGAACTTTCATGTGCCTTCATTATAAACGTGTATGCCATCTGTAAATATGACTACAATTGTTAAATTACAAGATTTTGTCGGTTAAGCCACAGAAAAAGCCGGCAACCTTCCCACTTGCCATGATTGGCTGAGATAATTACTGGGCTGGACATGCCGAGAGAGGAGTTCAAATTGGTCTGCCATATAGGGGCCTCTGTCTATTTGAGCTGGTCAGTCTGTGTCGGTAATCCTGTCGAACGCAGCTTTTACCAAAAATGTATCCTTCCTGACTCTGACCTGATCACGAACCTGCCCTTTGCCTGTCCATTGCCTGTCCCTTGCCTGCCCCGTGTCTCTAATAAATCATCTGAGAACTGTACTATCCTCCTCACGTGTCTGCATCTGGGTCATACCCTAAGTCGTGATAGTTAATAGCAGAACACTGTAAAGCCCATTGTCTCTATGAAGAATATGTATTTTGGCTGTTTGAGAAGGTTTGAATCCTAAGCAACCTGCCGACACATTGTTGGGAGTACAATAGACCAACATAGCTACTGTAGTAGGTCAAAGATGTGTGTTGGAAAAGCATGGGTGAAGTAGGCATTGTGATGCTTGTGAATTTCCTTTCTTTTTCGGCTTCATATCAATGTCAACATGTATATATATTTACATTACATTTTAGCAGACACTCTTATCCATAGCGACTTACAGGAGCAATTAGGGATTTGTTTACTAGTCGGCTTGGTGATTCGAACCAGCAACCTTTCGGTTACTGGCCCAACACTCCTAACGTCTGTTAAGTGTTATATTGTTACTTTTTTTCTATTTTGATTCATTACTTTTTAACTCTGTGTTGTTGGGCAAGGGATCGGAAGTAAGCACTTCACTGTAAAGTCTACAATTGTTGTATTTGGTGCATGTGAAAAATAACATTTGATTTGACTTTGAGAGTTTGAGAGCTGGTCTCTCCACTGTTCTCTCCTCTGTTGTAGCATGACGAGCGCAGTACAAGTGCACACCACACTCCCTATCCTTTGCGACTCAATGATGTTCAACAAACCCAAGGTCTCTAAATAAAAACTAATCAGACACCGTGCATGTGTGTGCATGCTGATTTACAAGTGTCAAAACTACACACGAAAGAGAATGGTCAAAAACATGCCTGGCAGTCTGGTCCTAAAGGTGGCACTGATCGGTCAAGACCCACCGTAGCAAACCAGCCATACTGTACCAACGCTGACTGCACTACTGCCTACCCCCCCACACACACACCACTGATAAGATAGAAAAGCTCGTATCTGTGGCAGCATCTCAACCACCACCTGCCTGCTCTGACAATCGAGCCGTGACAAAAGCCAAGAGGTCACTGATAAACAAATGTCACACCTCGTCTCTCATTCTCGCCGCCTGCAAAGCCTTCTGGGAAACATCGTCACAGCGTGCAAACCATACATTTTCTCGCTTTGCCTCCGAAGTAACAAAGGACGTCAAACCTGCCTCCTTTTGTGCATTTTCGGGAAAAGAGCACTGGCAGATTTCTGAGTGTTGATACCCACCATAGCCTCTGAATGATTTCTGAATCGATCCCCCCCCCATTGAGCTCTCATTCTGCGGGTGGTGAGGAAGAGAGAGAAAGGGTGAGGGCTTCTCAAATGAGTATAATCATCACCCCTTATCTCCAAATGGCTGTTTTGTTGTGTATAATTTCCCCTGGAGATCTATTAAACCGGGCAGAGCAGGGGCATTCAACACATACTACCTGACGGAAATTGAAAAATGGTAATATCCTAAATGAACACAATGCATTGTCAGAGTGGTAATGATAAGAAAACAGTGATTATATTTTATCATTGTATTAATATGAGGCCTCGAGCAATAATGAACAAATGTGGGGGTTATCAGATGGACACTACCGGTCCAAAGTTTTAGAACACCTACTCATTCAAGGGTTTTTCTTTATTTGGACTATTTTCTACATTGTAGAATAATACTGAAGACATCAACATTATGAAATAACACATATGGAATCATGTAGTAATCAAAAAAGTGTCAAATAGCCACCCTTTCCCTTGACAAGCACGCCGTGACCACCTCACAGCCGGACCCACCAAGAGGCTGTTTTCAACTTGTCAATGTCAAATTATTTTCTAACAAGTTTTTTTTTCTAAGAACAGTTTGAATTGAGGTGTGTTCTACCTCATTCATTCACATAAAAGTAGTCATTTTTACTACAGACATTTCTGACCCGGACAAAATTCCCCAAACACTTCCCAATTGTTTGTGCAGTTCAAGTCTGCAGACATTTGCTCATTTCCCGTCCTGCACACACGTGTTCACATTTTCCGTCTGTTGTCTGCATCGCAGTCATAGTTGTTTTTGTTACCAATAATAACTTTGGAAATGTGTGCGTTTCTATCAAAGTAAGTGCCTTATTACGTTGTAATAGTTTCTGCATTTCCTGCATGTCGTGTTATGTCGTTTCTACTGTAGCATAATATTTGTGTATATTCCTTATAACCGCGGACACCGAGGTAACGTTACTCATTTCATAACCTTTATGGTGTTATTCTCAATGCTTAGGTAGCTAGCTACATTATTCTATTAGCTCTGGAAAACAATGCTAATTGCATCAGAGAAGTATTAGCATGTGCTGTATTTTGAAGCTGCCCTGGCCTTATGACTTCCAAGTGGAGCAGCTGTCAAAGGCACAGCTTCTCAGTGCTAGCGGCGTCACTACAAACACCCAGGTTCAAATCCAGACTGTGTTTCTATCAAAGTAAGTGCTTTATTACGTTATAATAGTTTCTGTATGTCGTGTTATACTGTAGCCCACTGTGTGTATGGAGCATAATATATTTGTGTATATTCCTTATAACCGCGGACACGCGAGGTAACGTTACTCCTTTCATAACCTTTGCAAACATAGGATCTGTGCTCCAGTATTCTCTTAGGGAGTTCTTCTTTACTATCCTCATGAGGACTGTCACCAGGAGGGTATACATTTCACTAATTGTGGTTGCCCCCCCCCCCACTCCTGGCTCTCTCTTCTCCTGTAGCTCCAAGGCATAGTGATTGGTCTCTGCTATGTCTCCCACCAGCTCCTCTGTCAGAAACAACTTGAAACACTCTGCCTCAGATGGAAATGGGAGTGTTGCACTCCAGACTGGGACTCATCAAAGCAAATAGCAGGTCCAGGAGGGGTGAAATGGCTGGCAGCCATCCAGCTACCACATAACTCCTGTACTTCATCCACTATCAGTCTGCCTCCATCACCACCAGCATCTTCAAATGGAACTAGGACTTTGTCAATGGACAAGGGGTCCTCAGATTCAGGGTTCTCAATGGCTGGGGGCAGCTCCTCACTGTCACTCTCAGTATCTGATTCCTGACTTACAGACTCATTGTCAGATTTTTTTTTTATCTCCAGAATTTCCGCATTTGTGAGTTGTCTCCTTTTGAAAGACATTGCTAATGCTACAGTTTAGCTCACTAGCTACATACATAAACAACAACACTGAATGGCTCAGAGTGGGAGTGAGAGGTTAAGTGATTGACTGCCTGCACGCACCATTTGTATCAATAAATCACTATCAGAAAATGTTTGTGTGGTAATTGATACATTTTTATTCACGTTTTTCAAGTACCGGTGATAAATCATGCATTCTGATTCTTGCATAGATTGTAATGGGCCCATATTATGTATGTAAAATCATTTTTTGAAGGTTGTACTGATTATGATGAGCTAAGCTAATTCCAGCTATGTGTGGAGCCATGTTTGTTGGCATTCAATGCATTCTGGGTTTCACGTAATCGTCTGTCGGACCAAAGATGCTATAACAAAATAAGGTGAGTAAGGGTTCCAATTTTTTGAGAACTTCAGGAAGTGAATGGTGGGACGTGATCGATGGTAGACGACACACCCCTTCAACATGCATACTATAAACAGACCAAACTCATCTTGTCTTCTCGTATTATCTTTGTTTTCTATGATTGAAAAAAACATGGCGGCGCGCTGAAACTAATCATCGTCGGATTACTTTCGATTTCTAGAAAGTGTTTTACTCAGTTATTTTGATCAATGGTGAGCTCACCCGTGATGTGATCAATTATAAATAGTAATTGCTATTAGCTAATCCATATTGTAGTTTATGTCAGCCCGAGAGTTATAAAATATGACCGCTTGTGTTGCGTCAATCTTTCCTCAGTTAGCGCTAGGACAAATGTAGCCTACAGTTTGGATGATTGTGTTATGCTATAGATACATCTGTGAATATCTGAACATTGCATCCAAAAATAAACTGCTCACATTCTGGACATCGTTCTAAATAAGCTTTCTAATCACACGGGTGTGACCGTACACTTCAGTGAACACTGTAGAACAATCACACCCGTGTGATGGTACGTATGAAAGGGTTAAGTGGCTTGGACCAGAGTCTGCTGAAAACGTGAGAAGAATGAGGTCTGTCCATGTCAATCACCATGCTGCAGCCCTCAGTATGGCCTGGCAATGGCTAGAGGAGATCTAGGAGTCTGCTGAAGCTATGGAGGCAGCCCTCTTCAACAAGCTTGAACAATTTCCAAAAACCTCCAAAAAAAGACCCTCAGCATCTTAGAGAGCTAGGTAACCTTCTGCTCGAGTTGGAGGCAGCCAAAGCTTAAGGTTACCTACCCGGTCTGTCCTACTTGGACACTGCAAGAGGGGTCAGTCCTTCCTGGAAAAGCTTCCCTTCAGCCTAAAAGAGAAGTGGATATCGCAGGGGACCAGATACAAACAACAGCACTGTGTCAGCTTCCCACCCTTCACATTCTTCTCCAGTGTAATCCGTGCTGAAGGAAAGATGAGGAATGACCCAAGCTTCATCACTTCCACTTTTGGCCAACTATCATCTAAAGGAAAGAAATTCTCAATGAGAACGGCAAGATCCCCTATCACTATGCACAAGACAGAAGTGGACAACGCCATCCAGGAAGATGAATCTAAGATGGATGACCCTAACAAACAGTGCCCTATCCACAAAAAGCCACACCCTCTGCGAAAGTGTAGATGATTTAGGGTTACTCATTGAAGAGAACTTCACTTAAAGAGAACTCTTTGTATGCTTTCGGTGTCTCCTCAACCACAGGCAAAGAACTGTAAAATGTCTCACCTTACACCCTCAAAACGTGTGCAGGTGTCTCAGAGACCATGGTCGTTCTCAAATAACATCAAGGCGGTGGCCCGTTCCTGTAGGTTCATGCTCTACAACATCCGCAGAGTACGACCCTGCCTCACACAGGAAGCGGCGCAGGTCCTAATCCAGGCACTTGTCATCTCCCGTCTGGATTACTGCAACTCGCTGTTGGCTGAGCTCCCTGCCTGTGCCATTAAACCCCTACAACTCATCCAGAACGCCGCAGCCCGTCTGGTGTTCAACCTTCCCAAGTTCTCTCACGTCACCCCGCTCCTCCGCTCTCTCCACTGGCTTCCAGTTGAAGCTCGCATCCGCTACAAGACCATGGTGCTTGCCTACGGAGCTGTGAGGGGAACGGCACCTCAGTACCTCCAGGCTCTGATCAGGCCCTACACCCAAACAAGGGCACTGCGTTCATCCACCTCTGGCCTGCTCGCCTCCCTACCACTGAGGAAGTACAGTTCCCGCTCAGCCCAGTCAAAACTGTTCGCTGCTCTGGCCCCCCAATGGTGGAACAAACTCCCTCACGACGCCAGGACAGCGGAGTCAATCACCACCTTCCGGAGACACCTGAAACCCCACCTCTTTAAGGAATACCTAGGATAGGATAAAGTAATCCTTCTCACCCCCTCCCCCCTTAAAAGACCTAGATGCACTATTGTAAAGTGGCTGTTCCACTGGATGTCATAAGGTGAAAGCACCAATTTGTAAGTCGCTCTGGATAAGAGCGTCTGCTAAATGACTTAAATGTAAATGTAATGGGCCGGAGAGTGAGAGGCTTTATTGTAGAATCAGCTGATGGAAAGGCCTGTTGACCTCTTCCCATACTCAGTGTGGAATGAGCTTCCAAACAATAGGGCAGAAATCCCTACACCAGATGCTGCAAGGTACCACCCTCACCTCAAGTTCTTAGACACCAAGATACCTCCCCTGGAACCTCAGGTTGAGATCCTGCTACTACTAGGGAGAGACATCATCCAGGTCCACAAGGTGCTAGAGCAGCTCAACAGGCCTCTGTACGCCCCCTTCGCATAGCGCCTAACCCTCGGCTGGGTCATAGTGGGAGATGTCTGTCTTGGCGGGGCACACAAGCCTTCACCAGTCAATGCCTTCAAGACAAACATTCTTAAGAATGGGCACCACAGCCTCATGAGTCAATGTCTCAGTATTTTCCATGTCAAGGAGAGCTTCAGCCATACCCCTCAGCCTCAAAGTTCTGTCACCCCGTTCCTGAGGCTGAGAGAAATGCCAGCCGAGGGCAGAAAGTCTCATGGGTGAGTCTGGATTATGCTACACAAAATATGATTACAAACTGGCTCCCTCAATGGAGGATCTCGCCTTCCTGAAGATGACGGAGAAAGGGTTCCATCAGGATGCATCAAACAGCTGGGTTGCTCCGCTCACTTTCCGTAGCCACGGCAATGCCTCCCCAACAAACGCGCCTTGGCCAACAATCGCCTCACTTCACTCACACGTACGAACAAGAAACATCCAGAGATGAAGGACCACTTCATTGAGTTTATGCGCATCTTCGAGAATGAGCATGCTGAAATCGCTCCACTCTTACAAGCAGATGAAGAGTGCTGGTATCTTCCAATCTTTGGGGTGTATCATCCACAAAAACCTAGACAGATAAGAGTGGTATTTGACTCCAGGACCCAGCACCACAGGGTATCGCTGAACAACTTCCTGCTTACCGGTCCCAACATGAACAACAGTCTGCTTGGGGTACTACTCAGCCTAGCACATTGATATCCAACTTGAAGCTGTCACATTCTACTCCGACAGCAAAGTAGTCCTGGGTTACATTCACAACAACTCCAGTGCAGCATATCAGGAGATCAACCAACCCAGAAGCACGTTCCTACTGACCAGGACCCTGCTGATCATGCCTCGAGATCAGTTCCTGCAGGAAGCATGACTCACAGCACATGGTTGACAGGACCAGCTTCCTTGCTCAGGTCAGCAAAGCCAGAAACTCCTCAGACACCTTTTGACTTGGTTGACTCTGGATCTGACATCAAGATCCGCTCCCAAGATACTTGGCAGGCCACCAACGTCTCTAGTAAGAAGTTCGACGTCAAGCGCTTGAGAGGTTCTCAAGCTGGCGAGCACTGACACAGGCAACAACTTGGCACGTGCACATTGCACATTCCTTCAAACAAAGGATGGAACATCTGTGACAAACCCTGCTCAATCGAGGATCTGGATCAGGCTAAGACCATCATAATACACAGTCTGCAACACAGCACCTTTCAAGAGGAAATTGAATGCGTCAGAGAAGGTAAAGCCATTCCTAAGCAGAGCCCACTCTTCAGTCTGTGCCCCTAATTCGATGATTCAGGCCTACTGAGGATTGGAGGATGCCTGTCCCAAACAAATCTTGGCCAAGACGAAATCAACCCTCTCATCCTCCCTGTACGGTGACACATCACTACTCTACTCCTCTGCCACCACCACGAGCAGGTCCACCATCAACGGCGCCACTTCACTGAGGGTGCTTTGAGAGAAGCTGGTCTGTTTGTCATTGGTGGGAAACGTTGCATCAAATGACACATTGATAGAAGACTACGTGGGAAGATGGAATCTAAGAAGATGTCTGACCTGCCCGTGGATCACCTTAGTACTGACCCTCCCTTCTCCTTCATCGGGTTGGATGTGTTTGGGCCATGAATGGTTGCAGCATGTCACACCAGAGGTGGCCTAGCAAGGAGTAAGAGTTAGGCTGTGCTGTTCACATGTATGATCAGCTGGAAGAGAATGTTCGGAATCATGAGGCGCATCGTGGATTTCATGTTGCTGAAGGTGGGTCCGTCCAAGCTTACTCACAAAGTCTTGACCACATTTATGGAGGAAGTCTCAGCCATTGTGAATGCTCGTCCACTGGTTCCTGTGTCTATGGATCCAGACTCCCCCCTCATCTTGACACCAGCGACACTACTCACCCAAAAGGATGCTGCCATTTCCCCTCCACAAGGGATTTTAATGAGAAAGACCTCTTCAGCTGTCAATGGAGACAAGTACAGAGCCTTGCCAACACCTACTGGCACCGTTGGAAGAAAGAATATCTTCCTTCCCTGCAGAGTCATCGGAAGTGTCAAAATGAGAAGCCCAACCTTCAGCCAGGAGACATTGTGGTGCTGAAAGACAGCCAAGCTAAAATGAACAACTGTCCCATGGACATCGTCACAAAGACCTTTCCCGGCAGAGATGAAAAGTTGAGAAAGGTCAAAGTCAAGACAGCAAGGGAGAGGTCATGCAAGACCTTCCTGCGTCCAGTCTCAGAGGCTATCCTACTCCTCTCTCCTGAGATTGATAAGTAACATTGAAGTTCTAACCTGCATAGTCTTAATGGTTAATGGTGGTATCCTTACAAGACTGAAACAGGTTTCCCTCAAGAATTTCCCTATATTTAGCGCCATCCATCATTCCTTCAAATCTGACCAGTTTCCCAGTCCCTGCAGGTGAAAAACGTCTCCACAGCATGATGCTGCCACCATGCTTCACTGTGGGGATGGTATTCTCGGGGTGGTGTTCTCAGGGTGATGTGAGGTGTTGGGTTTGCACCAGACATAGAGTTTTACTTAATGGCCAAAAAGCTCATTTTAGTCTCATCTGACCAGAGTACCTTCTTCCATATGTTTAGGGAGTCTCCCACATGCCTTTTGGCGAACACCAAACGTGTTGGCTTATTTTTTTCTTTAAGCAATGGCTTTTTCGGTCACTCTTCTGTAAAGCCCAGCTCTGTGGCGTGTACAGCTTAAAGTTGTCCTATGGACAGATACTCACTTGCTTGCTTGGTGGTGCCCCTTGCTTAGTGGTGTTGCAGACTTTGGGGCCTTTCAGAACAGGTGTATATATACTGAGATCATGTGACACTTAGTTAAATAGGGTCCACCTGTGTGTAATCTAATTATGTGATTTCTGAAGGTAATTGGTTGTACCAGATCTTATTTAGGGGCTTCATAGCAAAGGGGGTGAATACATATGCACGCACCACTTTTCACCACTTTATTTTTTAGCATTTTTTTAAACAAGTTATATTTCTAACTTCACTTCACCAATTTGGACTATTTTGTGTGTGTCCATTACATGAAATCCAAATAAATATCCATTTAAATTACAGGTTGTAATGCAACAAAATAGGACAAACACCAAGGCGGATTAATACTTTTGCAAGGCACTGAACCAGGTGTGTTCTGGCCCCTGAATTTGGGTTTGAGTTTGTTTAGGCTATCATGTAATTCCATTGTTGACCACATGGGGGCCACTGTCCTGTGTTGATGTTGGTTGTTCATTTAATGTGCTAAATCCTATAGAAGAAGAATTGTTACGTTCCAAAATGGTGAATGTCACATTGTGGAGCTGCAGACATTATGAAACGCCATCCTTCTTGCTATCATTTTGTAGAAACATTGTCTGTGAGTAAAATTAATCACAACATATATTTGGCATTCAATTCTTGATGATATTTTGTATGGATGATCATTTTAATGAGATTTATGAATCTTCTTGATAACAACATGGATATCTGTTCAATGCATTTGATCTTGTCATGTTTTGGAGAATTACTTACATCCTGTTTAATGCATAATGCTGCATATTTCTGTGTTTATGAAAATGTATACAAATACATGTTGTGTTATTATTGAGAATTAAGCCTATCAAATCATTTGTCACGTGCGCCGAATACAACAGGTGTAGACCTTCTAGTGAAATGCTTACTTACAGGCTCTAACCAATAGTGCGAGAAAAACAAGGTGTGTGTGTGTGTGTGTGTGTGTGTGTAAAACAACAGTAAAAATAAATTTTAAAATAACAGTAGCAAAGCTATATACAGACACCGGTTTTATTGAGGTAGTATGTACATGTAGGTATGGTTAAAGTGACTATGTATATATGATGAACAGAGACTAGCAGTAGCGTAAAAATAGGGGTTGACGGGTGGTGGGGCACAATGCAGATAGCCCGGTTAGCCAATGTGCGGGAGCACTGGTTGGTCGGGCCAATTGAGGTAGTATGTACATTAATGTATAGTTAAAGTGCCTATGCATATATGATAAACAGAGAGTAGCAGCAGCCTAAAAGAGGGGTGGGGGAGGCACACTAGAAGTCTTTTTCAACAAAAAAAACGCCATTACTATTTATCTCTTATATTTGAATTAAGTATCGATTTGTACACAAATATACATAGATACATACATACATACATACATACATACATACATTCAAACCCCTTCTCTTTTTCCAGATTGTTACTTTAAAGCCTTATTCTAAAATGGATTTAATAGTTTTCCCCCCATCAATCTACATACCATATCCAATAATGACAAAGCAAAACCTGTTTTTTATACATTTTTGCAAATGTATAAAAATAACAAATAAACTGAAATATCACATTTACATATGTATTCAGACCCTTTACTCAGTACTTTGTTGAAGCACTTTAGGCAGTAATTACAGCCATGAGTCTTCTTGGGTATGACGCTACAAGCTTGGCACACCATTCTTCTCTACAGATCCTCTCAAGCTCTGTCAGGTTGGATGAGGAGCGTCACTGCACAGCTATTTTCAGGTCTCTCCAGAGATGTTCGATCGTGTTCAAGTCAGGGCTCTGGCTGGGCCAGTCAAGGACATTCAGAGACATGTCCCAAAGCCAATCCAGCATTGTCTTGGCTGTGTGCTTAGGGTAAGTGAAAAGTGAACCTTTTCCCCAGTCTGAGGTCCTGAGCACTCTAGAGCATTTTTTCATCAAGGATCTCTCTGTACATTTCTCCGTTCATCTTTCCCTCAATCCTGACTAGTCTCCGGGTCCCTACTGCTGAAAAACATCCCACAGCATGATGCTGCCACCACCATGCTTCACTATAGGGATGGTATTGGCCAGGTGATGAGCAGTGCCTGTTTTTTCAGGTCAAAGTGTTCAATCTTGGTTTCATCAGACCAGAGAATCTTGTTTCTCATGGTCAGAGTCAGAGTCATTTAGGTGCTTTTGTAAAACTCCAAGTAGGCTGTCATGTGCCTTTTACTTCTGTCTGGCTACTCTACCATAAAGGCCTGATTGGTGGAGTGCTGCAGAGATGGTTGTCTTTCTGGAAGGTTCTCCCATCTCCACAGAGGAATTCTGGAGCTCCCTGACCAAGGCCCATTGCTCCCGATTGCTCAGTTTGGCTGGGTGGCCAGCTCTAGGAAGAGTCTTGCTGGTTCCAAACTTCTTCCATTTAAGAATGATGGAGGCCACTGTGTTCTTGGGACCTTCAATGCTGCAGAAATGTTTTGGTACCCTTAATATAGATTGGTGTGTGCCTTTCTAAATCATGTCCAATCAATTGAATTTACCACTCCAATAAAGTTAGACATCTCAAGGATGATCAATAGAAACAGGATGTACCTAAGCTCAATATCTAGTCATATAGCAAAGGTTCTGAATGTAAATAAGGTATATATTGTTTTTAATGTATTTTATATAAATTAGCAAAATGTCTAAAAAACTGTTTTTGCTTTGTCATTATGGGGTATTGTGTGTAGATTGATGAGGTACTTTTATCACAGCACTTTTATTTCCCTGACTCATCAAAGCTTGTTTTCTCATGGCGTCTCTTGTCTCTCTGCAGCAGAGATATGGTGAGAAATATGTTCGGAACATCAAATCGCAATATCGAATGGCAATACCTTTAGAATTGTGACAACTGCAATAGATATCGTATCGGCACCTAAGTATCGTGATAATATCATATTGTGAGGTCCCTGGCTATTCCCAGCCCTAGAAAATAGTCTAACTTACGATTAGGGGAAACAACTTCTACCTTATTCCCAGAAGGTGCTGACAGTTGGGTGTCTTAGGATGCCACCAGACAAAGTAAAGACAAAGATGACAGTCATCTAAGGA
Source organism: Oncorhynchus nerka (assembly GCF_034236695.1). NCBI lineage: Eukaryota > Metazoa > Chordata > Actinopteri > Salmoniformes > Salmonidae > Oncorhynchus > Oncorhynchus nerka. The sequence continues at coordinate 56,986,850 of NC_088422.1, forward strand.
GACTTGGATTCTCTTATCCACCCACCCACAGAAGGGGAGACAGCAGTGTGGGAGGTTAGAGGACCCTCATCCTGTTCCACTGAAACAAACTAGCCTTCCTAGATCAAACGCAGTGATCGTCTTTGGATCAATATCTGTCGCCTTGGCCACCACGGACCCGGCAACTGTCTCCTAGTGACAGTAAATTGGGAGGACTCACTGGGGCAGGCAACCCTGCATACATATGAGTTTGTGTGTGTTAGATTGAGAGAAGTGGTTGTGTGTGTGTGTGTGTGTGTGTGTGTGTGTGTGTGTGTGTGGCAGTGTTTTGGCCTCTCCCCAGGGTGGCCAGAAACAGTAGCTCATTAGGGATAATTGGCTTCTTAAAGGCCCTCTGACTCATTATAATGGCTGCTTTTGGGGGTCTGGAGGAATCTCTGTCATTTTCTCCGCTCACACACCGTCTTATTTCACATCGTGAGAACACTAGATTTATGCTCCCAGGTCTCGGGGTTGCACACAAAGCTTTCACCATTCCTCTGAGCCTGTGGTGAAATTGCCAATGGTTATATTACAGTATGTGGAACACATGCACGCGCACACACACCCCAGCGAGACAAGAGGATATATGAATTATGAATCCGCTCACAGAACAAACAGGAAAATGGGTCACTGTGCATTAAAGTGTAGTACGTTGTTTCCGCCAACAGTCAGAACGTATAAAGGCTGTGTAGTATGGTAGCCTATTATAGTAGTGCATAGTAGTCCAGATGGGTGGCTCTAGGAACACCGGCGTAAAGAAAACATAAAGAAGGTAGGAGTTGATAGAAAAGAACGTGTGTGGGAAATTCCACAGTAAGAGACTAACACTGAAACAATTTTTTACATTTTTAAATGTAAACAAAAGACTATGATTGCATAGTTAAACAAACCATACAACTCTATTAAGCGATCTCTGTTAAGCTAACGCGATTAGCATGAGGTTGTAATTAACAAGAACGTTTCCCAGGACATAGACATATCTGATATTGTCAGAAAGCTTAAATTCTTGTTAATCTAACTGCACTGTCCAATTTACAGTAGCTATTACAGTGAAATATTACCATGCTATTGTTTGTGGAGAGTGCACAGTTTTGCACATTTGGGCAGTCTTCATACAACATTTTGAACAGAAATGCAATGGTTCATCTGATCAGTCTAAAACTTTGCACATACACTGATGCCATGTAGTGGCCAAAATCGAAATTGCACCTGGGCAGGAGTAATACATTATGACCTTTCTCTTGCATTTCAAAGATGACGGTACAAACAAAAACAAAAAAAGGCGCAGATCCTTAAGAGGTTTTAAAAGTAGTTCTTGTGCATACAGTTGTATTGTTTGTTTCACTTTGCAATAATTGGCGAGATCATAGCCTGGTTCCTCTCTAGGTTTTCGCCTTTCTAGGGAGTTTTTCCTAGCCACCGTGCTTCTACACCTGCATTGCTTGCTGTTTGGGGTTTTAGGCTGGGTTTCTGTACAGCACTTTGAGATATCAGCTGATGTACGAAGGGCTATATAAATACATTTGATTTGATTTGATCATTTGTCATGAGTAAGGCACTCTGATCCTCCCTAGGTGGTGGTCAAAGAACCATGGAAAACTAGGCTTCAGTAAAGAGATTGCACCATCTGCCGCCAGCTAAACCAATCCAAATAAATCAATTACAGCATGGTTCAAGCCATGTTCCCCCACGATTGACATTCAACTGATTCCTTATCTGATTCCTCATTAATGTTTAGTCAGAGTTTTGTTTCAATGGCACTAGAATGGGTTATTGTGCTGGAAGCCTCTCCAAATGTCTCTATTTAGACATTATCGCTCATCTGCTGCTGGTAAAACTGGCGTCCCCCAGGGCTCTGTTCTAGGCCCTCTCATATTCTCGCTATACACCAAGTCACTTGGCTCTGTCATAACCTCACATGGTCTCTCCTATCATTGCTATGCAGACGACACACAATTAATCTTCTCCTTTCCCCCTTCTGATGACCAGGTGGCGAATCGCATCTCTGCATGTCTGGCAGACATATCAGTGTGGATGACGGATCACCACCTCAAGCTGAACCTCGGCAAGACGGAGCTGCTCTTCCTCCCGGGGAAGGACTGCCCATTCCATGATCTCGCCATCACGGTTGACAACTCCATTGTGTCCTCCTCCCAGAGCGCTAAGAACCTTGGCGTGATCCTGGACAACACCCTGTCGTTCTCAACTAACATCAAGGCGGTGGCCCGTTCTTGTAGGTTCATGCTCTACAACATCCGCAGAGTACGACCCTGCCTCACACAGGAAGCAGCGCAGGTCCTAATCCAGGCACTTGTCATCTCCCGTCTGGATTACTGCAACTCGCTGTTGGCTGGGCTCCCTGCCTGTGCCATTAAACCCCTACAACTCATCCAGAACGCCGCAGCCCGTCTGGTGTTCAACCTTCCCAAGTTCTCTCACGTCACCCCGCTCCTCCGCTCTCTCCACTGGCTTCCAGTTGAAGCTCGCATCCGCTACAAGACCATGGTGCTTGCCTACGGAGCTGTGAGGGGAACGGCACCTCAGTACCTCCAGGCTCTGATCAGGCCCTACACCCAAACAAGGGCACTGCGTTCATCCACCTCTGGCCTGCTCGCCTCCCTACCACTGAGGAAGTACAGTTCCCGCTCAGCCCAGTCAAAACTGTTCGCTGCTCTGGCCCCCCAATGGTGGAACAAACTCCCTCACGACGCCAGGACAGCGGAGTCAATCACCACCTTCCGGAGACACCTGAAACCCCACCTCTTTCAGGAATACCTAGGATAGGATAAAGTAATCCTTCTCACCCCCCTTAAAAGATTTAGATGCACTATTGTAAAGTGGCTGTTCCACTGGATGTCTTAAGGTGAACGCACCAATTTGTAAGTCGCTCTGGATAAGAGCGTCTGCTAAATGACTTAAATGTAAATGTAAATGTAAAATGTATGTGATAAGGCTGTCTAACAGCACACAGATGGTTTTCTTTTATGGAAGCCTTTCCAATATAATTCAGGTAGAGTCAGGCATTCCCCAGGGCAGCTGTCTAGGCCCCTTACTTTTATCAATCTTTACTAATGACCTGCCTCTTGTGTGTCTATGTATGCTGATGACTCAACACTATACACATCAGCTACCACAGCAAGTGAAATCACTGCAACAGTTAACAAAGACCTGCAGTCAGTTTCAGAATGGGTGGCAAGAAATAAGTTAGTCCAAAAAATTCAAAACTAAAAGCATTATATTTGGGACAAATCATTCACTGAACCCTAAACCTCAACTAAATATTGTAACGAATAATGTTGAAATTGAGCAAGTTGAGGAGACTAAACTGCTTGGAGTAACCCTGGATTTCATGGTAAAAACATATTGATGCAGTAGCTAAGATGTGGAGAGCACTGTCCATAATAAAGCTCTGCTCTGCCTTCACTACAACGCTATCAACAAAGGTCCTACAGGCCCTAGTTTGGACTACTGTCCAGTTGTGTGGTCAGGTGCCACAAATATTACAATTGGCCCAGAACAGGCGGCAGGGCTGGCCCTTAAATGTACACAGAAAGCTAACATTAATAATATGCATGTCAATCTCAACTGGCTGGTAGAGGAGAGATTGATTTCATCACTACTTGTATTTGTGAGAAGTATTGACATGTTGAATGCACCGAGCTGTCTATTTGAACTACTTGCACACAGCTCAGACACCCATGCATACCCCACAAAACATACCACCTCTGAGGCATACAGTATTACATAGAGCCATGACTACATGGAACTCTATTCCACATCAGGTAACTGATGCAAGCAGTATAATCAGATTTTAAAAAACAGATACAAATGTGCTGTATGGAACAGTGGGGAATGTGAAGAGACACACACCCAGGTACAGACATACGTAACACACACACGATAACATACACATTATACACATGTACACAATATACACAGGAGTGTGTGGACACCCTTTCAAATTAGTGGTTTCGGCTATTTCAGCCAGACCCGTTGCTGACAGGTGTATAAAATTGAGAACAGAGCCATGCAATCTCCATAGACAAACATTGGCAGTGGAATGGCCTTACTGAAGAGCTCAGTAACCTTCAATGTGGAGGACATAGGATGACACTTTTTTCGTAAAAATGTCTGCCCTGCTAGAGCTGCCCTGGTCAATTGTAAGTGCAGTTATTGTGAAGTGGAAAGGTTTTGGAGCAACAACGGCTAATCTGCGAAGTGGTAGGCCACACAAAATCACTGGGTCAGAGACATGGGATCAATGGGTCAGAGACATGGGAATGTGTCTATACAGTGAGCCTGAAATAGGATACCTGTTATTGCAAGGAATTCTAATTAGTCAACCACAGGCTAGGGCTGGGTTATAAACTACATCCTGTCCCTTTGTTCACTGGAGAGAACCACAGGAGAGAATCACTAGAGAGAATCTCTGAAGACAGGGAAGGAACGACCATCTACCTCTCAGCATAAAATCTATGATTTGAATAGACCTATTTTCCTCCCCCTGATTTGCTTTGGGTTTTGTGTTATTGAAGAGTAACATCAACTGGTAACATTCTGTTCAATCCCTCTCTCATCCCTCTTCCCCCAATCTGCCCTCTTCTTAGCAGTCATCTACATTGACACTAAAGACGTACTCGGAGAACCATCAAATGAATAAATATGTAGTCCAGCCGAAACATTCTTGTTTCGGCTGGACTACTAGAGAAGAGCATGCAGATGATACTATTACGTATGCAATTGCCCCGATTGCTGACCTGGCTGTGACAAGGCTACAGTCTGATTTTGCAGTTGTGCAAGAAGCCCTTACTGATTTAAAACTCGTACTTAATACGGGCAGAACTAAATATTTGTTTTTTTCAAGTTCTCGTAAGATTGTCTCAGATGGATTACATCTTTACTCATCGGATGGTTCTATAATCAAATGTGTCTGGTTTGTATGATTGTGTTTTGCATTTTTTTATTGATATGTATAATAACGTGTATTATGAACGTGTATTTGCAAACTTCAGATGTGCAGTAATGTTTTTTTTTTAAGACAGCAGTGGTTTCTTCCGTGGTGTCCTCCCATGAACACCATTCTTGTTGAGTGTTTTATGTATCGTAGACTCGTCAACAGAGATGTTAGCATGTTGCAGAGATTTCTGTAAGTCTTTAGCTGACACTCCAGGATTCTCCTTAACCTCACTGAGCATTCTGCGCTGTGCTCTTGCAGTCATCTTTGCAGGACGGCCACTCCTAGGGAGAGTAGCAACAGTATAGACAATTTGTCTTACTGTGGACTGATGAACATCAAGGCTTTTAGAGATACTTTTGTGACCCTTTCCAGCTTTATACAAGTCAACAATTCTTAATCTTAGGTCTTCTGAGATCTATTTTGTTTGAGGCATGGTTTACATCAGGCAATGCGTCTTGTGAATACCAAACTTACATTTTTGTGAGTGTTTTTAATAGGGCAGCTCTAACCAACATCTCTAATCTCGTCTCATTGATTGGACTCCAGGTTCACTGACTCCTGTCTCCAATTAGCTTTTGGAAAAGTCATTAGCCTAGGGGTTCACATACTTTTTCCAACCTACACTGAATGTTTAAATGATGTACTCAATATAGACAAGACAAATACAATAATTTGTGTGTTATTAGTTCAAGCACACCGTGTTTGTCGATTGTTGTGACTAAGATGAAGATCAGATCAAATTGTATGACTCATTTATGCAGAACTCCAGGTAATTCCAAAGGGTTCACATACTTTTTCTTGTCACTGTACTGTATTTTATACCATCCATTGCATCTTGCCTATGTCGCTCGGTCATCGCTCATCCATATATTTATATATACAGTATATATTCTTATTCCATCCCTTTACTTAGTGTTGTGAGTATTAGGTAGTTGTTGTGGAATTCTTAGATTACTGTTAGATATTACTGCACTGTCAGAACTAGAAGCACCAGCATTTCACTACACTCGCAATAACATCTGCTAACCATGTGTATGTGACCAACAAAACTTGAATTGATTTGAAATACCAACTGATTTGAACTCAATCCTCCTTGGTTGACAATATGTAGCATCAGGAAGATGGCCTAACACTTCTTATCTTCCGGATGCTTTATTATTCTCACAAGACCATTATTGACTAATGGATCCTGAATGGTCCCTTTATTGGAGGCAACTTAGGGCTTATAAGACACAGCCTCACAGCCTATACAAGATGGCCTGGAATCCAGCACCTGTTTTTCTGTACAATGTATCATGAAAACACGTCATGTTTGGCAATCGGCATGACAAAGGGCGACAAGGAGTGGAATGATAACTCAGACTGGTGCCCAGGCTATATACAAGAAGTGATGATGATGAAACACATCAGAGAAACATAATGGGGAAGAGACAAGCTGGGTCCAAATCCAGAGCCATTAACGAGGGGCATTTAGTTGTGAAGTGTGTGACAAATGAAAGGAGGGGTAGGAAGAAGCCAACAAATTGACAGTGCAGACAAAGCTAGCAGGTGTAGACTGGAAAATTGCCAGGAGGTCATTTTCTATGTACAACAGATTGTAAAAGTATTCACACCCCTTGGCATTTTTCCGATTTTGTTGCCTTACAACCTGGAATTAAAATAGATTTTTTGGGGGGGGTTGTATCATTTGATTTACAAAACATGCATACCACCTTGAAGATGCAAACATTTTTTTTTATTGTGAAACAAACAAGAAATAAGACAAAAAACAGAACTTGAGTGTGTTTTTTGTCAATACTTTGTTGAGCCACCTTTTGCAGCAATTACAGCTGCAAGTCTCTTGGGGTATGCCTCGATAAGCTTGGCACATCTAGCCACTGGGATTTTTGCCCATTCTTCAAGGCAAAACTGCTCCAGCTCCTTCAAGTTGGATGGGTTCCACCGGTGTACAGCAATCTTTAAGTCATACCACAGATTCTCAATTGGATTGAGGTCTGGGCTTTGACTAGGCCATTCCAAGACATTTAAATGTTTCCCTTTAAACCACTCAAGTGTTGCTTTGGCAGTATGCTTAGGGTCATTGTCCTGCTGGAAGGTGATCCTCTGTCCCAGTCTCAAGTCTCTGGAAGACTGAAACAGGTTTCCCCTCAAGAATTTCCATATATTTAGCACCATTCATCATTCCTTCAATTCTGACCAGTTTCCCAGTCCCTGCCTATGAAAAACAGGGTGTTGTTTTCAGGTGATGAGAGGTGTTAGGTTTGCGTCTGTCACGTTCTGACCCTAGTTATTGTGTTAATTGTTTGTTTTAGTTGGTCAGGACGTGAGTTGGGTGGGCATTCTATGTTTTGTGTGTCTAGGTTGTTTTTCTGTGTTCGGCCTAGTATGGTTCTCAATCAGAGGCAGGTGTCGTTAGTTGTCTCTGATTGAGAATCATACTTAGGTAGCCTGGGTTTCACTGTTGTTTTGTGGGTGATTGTTTCCGTTTCTGTGTTTGTTTCACCACACAGGACTGTTTCGGTTTTCACATTTATTGTTTTGTATTTTTGTAGTGTTCTCGGTTATCGTCTATATTAAAAGATGTTTAACACTAACCACGCTGCATTTTGGTCCTCCTCTCCTTCAGAGGAAGAAAACTGTTACAGCGCCAGACATAGCGTTTTCCTTGATGGCCAAAAAGCTACATTTTAGTCTCATCTGACCAGAGTACCTTCTTCCATATGTTTGAGGAGTCTTCCACATGCCTTTTGGCGAACACCAAACGTGTTGGCTTTTTTTCTGGCCACTCTTCTGTAAAGATTAGCTCTGTGGAGTGTACGGCTTAAAGTGGTCCTATGGACAGATACTTCAATCTCCGCTGTGGAGCTTTGCAGCTCCTTCAGGGTTATCTTTGGTCTCTTTGTTGCCCCTCTAATTAATGCCCTCCTTGCCTGGTCCATGAGTTTTGGTGGGTGGCCCTCTCTTGGCAGGTTTGTTGTGGTGCCATATTCTTGACATTTTTTAATAATGGATTTAATAGTGCTCCGTTGGGATGTTCAAAGTTTTTGATATTTTTTTATAACTCAACCCTGATCAGTTCTTCTCCACAACTTTGTGCCTGACCTGTTTGGAGAGCTCCTTTGTCTTCATGGTGCCTCTTGCTTGGTGGTGCCCCTTGCTTAGTAGTGTTGCAGACTCTGGGGCCTTTCAGAACAGGTGGATACTGTATATACTGAGATCATGTGACACTTAAATAAAGTCCACGTGTGTGCAATCTAACTAACTATGTGACTTCTGAAGATAATTGGTTGCACCAGATCTATTTAGGGGCTTCATAGCAAAGGCGGTGAATACATATTCACGCACCAGTTTTCCATGTATATTTTTTAAAACATTTTTTTAAACAAGTTATTTTTTCTACTTCACTTCACCAATTTAGACAATTTTGTGTACGTCCATACTTTTGCAAGGCACTGTGAATGAGGAGGAGGCCCTCCCACATATGTTTGTGTAAATTACAGACAGGTACGAATCATTGATGATCTCCTGTAATAATAGGCCAGTCACAGATCACATAAACTGTGTGAGAGAGAAGGTGGGAATGGGATGGGCACACACACACACACACACACACACACACACACACACACACACACACACACACAGAGCTCTCAAGTTCTCATGAGTGAGATTGAAAGAGTGAAGAAATGAACATCAACAACTGGGTTGTGGCATACAGCTAATTGAGCCATTAAAAAAAAGTTAAATGACTGAGCAACAGCAGCAAATTGACGAGTGAACAGCAGCAGGCAGCTATGTAACCTAATTGGTTTTCAATGCTCTCGTCGTGTGTGTGTGTGTGTGTGTGTGTGTGTGTGTGTGTGTGTGTGTGTGTGTGTGTGTGTGTGTGTGTGTGTGCAGTAGCAGTGCATGGGTAAAATAACTGGGGAAACCAAGCCACCACCCCAACCCCCCAAAAAAGCCGTATTACAACTGATGTATTGTGATTATTCCGTTGTTTGCTCTATAACCTGTTAATTCATATGCCCTGCGACCGTGATATACTGGCATCTTCAGTAAATAGTACCCGCAAAACAACCATCTTAACGTCAACAGTGAAGAGGTGACTCCGGGCTGCTGGCCTTCTAGGCAGAGTTCCTCTGTCCAGTGTCTGTGTTCTTTTGCCCATCTTAATCTTTTCTTCTTATTGGCCAGTCTTGTGAGGCATCTGTTTCTCAAACTAGACACTCTAATGTACTTGTCCTCTTGCTCAGTAGTGCACCGGGGCCTCCCACTCCTCTTTCTATTCTGGTTAGAGTCAGTTTGCGCAGTTCTGTGAAGGGAGTAGTACACAGCATTGTACGGGATCTTCAGTTTCTTGGCAATTCCTGGCATGGAATAGCCTTCATTTCTCAGAACAAGAATAGATTGACGAGTTTCGGAAGAAAGGTCTTTGTTTCTGGCCATTTTGAGCCTGTAATCTAACTGCTGATGCACCAGATACTCAACTAGTCTAAAGAAGGCCAGTTTTATTGCTTCTTTAATCAGAACAATAGTTTTCAGCTGTGCTAACATAATTGCAAAAACATTTTCTAAGGATCAATTAGCTTTTTAAAATGGTAAACTTGGATTAGCTAACACAACATTCCATTGGAAGACAGTAGTGAAGGTTGTTGATAATGGGCCTCTGTTTGCCTATGTAGATATTTCATAAAACAAATATGTTTAAAAATAGTCCGTTTCCAGCTACAATAGTCATTTACAACATTAACAATGTCTACACTGTATTTCTGATCAATGTTATTTTAATGGGCAAAAAATGTGCTTTTCTTTCAAAAACAAGGACATTTCTAAGTGACCCCAAACATTTGAACGGTAGTGTATTGTGGCAAACCTCTTCAAGGTTAGGAGCGTTTGTCACAAACTAAGTGGTAAACTGTCACCAAATCACCCAAGAATGAGAGTTCTTTCGAACAGGACAGTACCTGTGTGTTTGTTTCTCCGTCCTGGTCCACCCAGGCCGTAGGCGAGGTCAAGGATAGCAGGGTTCGGTACACGAATCGGGTTCTCGGTAGGTCCAGGTCCAAACGCCAACAGGTAAGTCCAAAACAATCCAGCTCATACACGGTAAATCCAGCCAATCTCTATAGTCTCTTTCTCTATTGTTCATAGATCCTTCCAGCACTCTCTCTCCCTCTTCCTGGTTTTTCTTGACCCTTTATCTGTGAGTCGGCTCCACCTTCCGAGGGTTCCCCTTGCTTCTGGGACTTGTAGTTTTGGCGGTCGGACATTTTGTGATCTGTAGTTCTGACAGGGGTGGCCATTTTAGTGATCGGGCAGAGCCCGTTTATTAGTTCTGCTCTCACATATCTGCCACTTATCACTCGACCCCTTCTTTGCCACATATCTCTCCCCCTAGATCCGACCCCCTAGGTCGGGCTACCGCAGCAAAATATGCATGCATGCGGGATAACCCATCCGCGTTTCCCATTTCCTTCCCTGCTCTGTGTTTCAAGTCAAAATGAAACGGTTGGAGACTCAAAAACCACCGCATCACCCGAGCGTTCTTCTCTTTAGCCCTATGCATCCAGGTGAGTGGGGCATGGTCACTGATGAGGGTGAAGTGGCGCCCCAGCAGGTAGTACTTCAGGCTTTCTAGAGCCCACTTTACTGCCAGCGCCTCTTTCTCAACGACTGAGTAGTTGGTTTCCCGTGGTTCCAGCTTCCTGCTTAAAAACAGGATGGGATGTTCCACCCTTCTACCTCTTGGGATAGCACTGCTCCCAAGCCGACCTCTGAGGCATCCGTCTGAACCACAAACTCTCTCTCAAAGTCTGGTACCACCAGCACTGGATTACAGCAGAGAGCCTCCTGTAATGTCCTAAATGCTTTGGTGGCCCTTTCATCCCATTTGACCATGTTTGGCCCTCTGGCTCTAGTCATGTCGGTAAGAGGGGCGGCCACTGTGGCATAACTTGGGATGAACTTCCGGTAGTAACCGGTCAGCCCTAGGAAGGCTCGAACCTGCTTCTTATTTACTGGTTTCGGCCATTCTCTAATTGCCTTCACCTTCTTATGTTGGGGTTTGATTAACCCTCTTCCCACAGTGTATCCCAGATACTCTGTTTCCTCTAACCCCACATAACACTTGGCAGGGTTTGCCGTGAGCCCTGCCTTTCTAAGGGCGTCTAACACTGCCTGTACCCGGGGTAAGTGGGATTCCCAATCTGGGCTGTAGATCCCCACGTCATCTAAATAAGCTGCGGCGTATGCTTTGTGCGGTTTTAGGACTTTGTCCATGAGCCGTTGAAAGGTGGCTGGGGCCCCGTGTAAGCCGAATGGCATGACGGTGTATTGAAACAAACCGTCAGGTGTTGCAAAGGCTGTCTTTTCTTTGGCCCTGGGGGTCAGAGGAATTTGCCAGTACCCTTTTGTCAGATCAAGGGTCGTAATGTACCGAGCATGACCGATTTTCTCCAGTAGTTCATCTACTCGGGGCATGGGGTAGGCATCAAACTTCGAGATTTCATTTACCTTCCGAAAGTCGTTACAGAACCGCAAAGACCCATCGGGCTTGGAGACCATCACAATTGGGCTAGACCACTCACTATGTGACTCTTCGACCACTCCAGCTGTCAACATTTTCTCAGTCTCTGCTCTAATCGCGGCCCGTCGAGCCTCGGGTACCCGATATGGCCTCATACTCACTTTTCTCCCTGGTAGGGAAACGATATCATGAGCCGTAACCTCAGTTCGGCCAGGTACCTCTGAAAACACATCTCTGTTTTTCTGGATCAGGGTCTTTACTTCCTGTACTTGCGCTGGGGACAGAGTGGGTGAAATATTTACTTTGGCTGTCTCCTGAATGTGTGTGGGGTATGTGACCATTAGTGTTTCTCTCTCTCTCCATGCTTTTAACAGGTTTATGTGATAAATCTGTTCCTGGGGCCGTCGACCTGGCTGTCGGATCCGATAATTGACCTCTCCTATTCTCTCCAGTACTTCATATGGTCCTTTCCATGTGGCTAGTAGTTTACACTCTACCGTGGGGATCAGCACTAACACCTTATCTCCCGGTTGAAATTCCCTCAGGGTAGCCTGCCGGTTATAAGTGTGCCGCTGGTGTTCCTGTGTTTGTCTCATGTGCTCTCTGACGATGGGCATGACTGTGGCTATCCTATCTTGCATTTCCGTGACGTGCTCTATGACACTAGTATACGGGGTGGATTGGTGCTCCCAGGTTTCCCGGGCGATGTCTAAGATTCCCGGGATGCCTCCCATATACCAGCTCAAAGGAGAAAACCCCAGCGAGGCTTGAGGAACCTCTCTAATGGCAAACATCAGATACGGCAACATGCAATCCCAGTTTTTCCCATCCTTATCGATTACCTTCCTGAGCATTGACTTCAGGGTTCGGTTGAATCTCTCAACCAGCCCGTCCGTCTGAGGATGGTAAACCGATGTCCTCAACTGTTTCACCTGCCACAGTTTACAAAGGTCCGCCATAAGGCGGGACATAAAGGGGGTCCCCTGGTCGGTAAGGATCTCCTTTGGAACCCCTACCCTGGTGAACAAGAGCACTAATTCCTTTGCGATATTTTTGGAAGTCATCGTCCGAAGGGGAATGGCTTCTGGGTAGCGAGTGGCATAATCTAGAATGACCAGAATGTATTGGTGCCCTCTGGCGGATTTGGGTAGTGGGCCCACTAAATCCATCGCTATCCTCTCAAATGGCGTTTCGATTATGGGGAGTGGCACTAACGGGCTTCTAAAAGCTGGTCGGGGAGCTGTTAACTGGCACTCCGGGCACTCTCCACAATGCCGAGCCACTTCAGCTTGAATTCCTGGCCAGTAAAACCTCCTTACAATCCGGTCTCGGGTTTTATCGATACCAAGGTGTCCACCCAGAATGTGCCCATGAGCTAGATCCAGTACTGTCCTCCGGTACCGAGTGGGAACCAACAACTGTTCCACCACATCAACCCCTATTTTCGAGACTCTGTACACCAAACCCTTTTTCATGATGAAGTGGGGAAAACTATTAGGCATCATCCCAACATTTATGGGAGTACCATCTACGACCTGCACATCTGCTCTGGCTTGCTGCAGCGTTGGATCCTGGTTTTGGGCCGTCCCAAAATTAGTCAAGGACCCTGCCAGGTCTGCTGGTTCTAGATCGTCGTCCTCTGGATTCAGATCGACCCCAGCCCCACTAGTACTGGGCTGTTCGTTATCAGCGAGGTTTGCCACTTCATCCTCCTCCTCCCCTACTAGCACCTGTGATGTTGTCCCCTGGGAGACCTCTTTTCTTGGCTTTGGTTGAAGGCCCCATGCTTCTTCCTGCTTGGTCAGGGTTGTTGGCTTCTCAAATATGCCATTCTTGTGGCCTAACTTCGCAAAGTTAGGAAAGTCTCGACCCAATATTACATCATATGGCATCTTTGGGACCACGCCGACCTCATAATCCAGCAGACCGTCCTCTGTTTGTATGCTCACTAAGGCCGTGGGGTACAGACGGGTATCCCCATGAATGCATGTAACACTGATATCCTGTCTTGTATCCAGTTTATGATTCGGCACTAGGCCTGCAACGACCAGGGTTAGCATACTGCCGGAATCCAGCAGTGCTTCAACCTCTTTCCCTTCAACCTTCACCCTGCACATATGTTTGTTTCTTGATCTTTCAAGTACAGTGGTTACAACAGGACATGCATACCGTATATCATCTTCATTTTCACCAAGGTTACATTGCATTGGCTCTTCTTTAATAGGGCAGTAGGCTGCAATATGTCCTGGTTGATTACAATTGTAACAGATAATAGGGGTTCGGGGAGACCCCTCGACCCCAGTCCCGGTTTCCGTTTTTCCCTTAGTGTCTTGGCCTGATTCTGATTCTTTCCTCATGGCCCCACGCTGCTCTCCTCACCCTCTAAATGTTGGGACAGCCTTACCCTGTCCACTGGTTCGCCCATGCCTGGGGAACGGGAATCTTTCCTCCTGTGCCTGCTCAGCTGTTCTTGCCGTACAATACCGTTCAACCAGGCCCACGAGATGGTCGGCGGAAAGTACCTCGTTCTGGCCAACCCATCGTCTCACTTCTTGGGGTAGACCTCGCTGAAACTGGTTGAGTACGATGGTCTCGACAATCTCGGCGGATGACCGGGTCTCTGGTCGCAACCATTTCCGTGCCAGGTGAATCAAGTCGAACATCTGTGTTCGTGGGGGTTGTCCCGGTCGGTAAGACCACTGGTGGAAGCGGTGTGCCCTCACGGTATCAGTCACTCCCAGTCTAGTCAGGATCTCTCCCTTTAGTTTATCGTAATCCTGTGCATCTTTCAACTCCAGGTCGAAATACGCTTTTTGAGCGTCCCCTGCCAGGTATGGTGCCAGAAGCCCTGCCCATTCTTCTTTCGGCCACTTCTCCCTCTCTGCCGTCCTTTCGAAGGTGGTAAGATATGCTTCCACATCATCCTGCGCTGTCATTTTTTGAAGAAAATGATTGGCCCTCCTTTGGGTATTTGCAGCTGGTAATTGAGCCCCAATTTGGTCCGCTAGCCCCTTTAGGCCTTCTCTTAACTCCCGGGTGTTTCTCTCTTGCTCTTCTGTGAGCAGCTGGTTGGTGCGGTGCTGGATCTGTAACGTGTCCTGATACATTCGCATTGCATCCTGATGAACTATTTGTTGAGCTCTAGTTGCCTCTTGTTGGGCGGCCGCGCTTGTAACAGGGCCTGTATGGCTCCTCCATACTCATTTTCCTGAAAAACTGTCCTAACCAAACAAAGCCAAAACAAAAAAAAAAAAACCTGACTCCCCTTTGGAGTGCTAACTGAACATTTTTTTTTTTTCTTCTACCTAACCAGTGGTATGTTAGTCCATGCCCGTATCCTCCACCACGTGTGGCAAACCTCTTCAAGGTTAGGAGCGTTTGTCACAAACTAAGTGGTAAACTGTCACCAAATCACCCAAGAATGAGAGTTCTTTCGAACAGGACAGTACCTGTGTGTTTGTTTCTCCGTCCTGGTCCACCCAGGCCGTAGGCGAGGTCAAGGATAGCAGGGTTCGGTACACGAATCGGGTTCTCGGTAGGTCCAGGTCCAAACGCCAACAGGTAAGTCCAAAACAATCCAGCTCATACACGGTAAATCCAGCCAATCTCTATAGTCTCTTTCTCTATTGTTCATAGCTCCTTCCAGCACTCTCTCTCCCTCTTCCTGGTTTTTCTTGACCCTTTATCTGTGAGTCGGCTCCACCTTCCGAGGGTTCCCCTTGCTTCTGGGACTTGTAGTTTTGGCGGTCGGACATTTTGTGATCTGTAGTTCTGACAGGGGTGGCCATTTTAGTGATCGGGCAGAGCCCGTTTATTAGTTCTGCTCTCACATATCTGCCACTTATCACTCGACCCCCTTCTTTGCCACAGTATGTTATAGGCCTAAATGCCGAGACAATAAGAAGACACCGTGGCAGAATAAATTCAACCACAGCTTTGTTTAATCACAAAACTGGATAGCATTCTCTGTCCAGAGAAGTCCACAAAGGATATTGCGTGTACAGTAAAAGACAGAGTTACATGACCTACAGCATGGAAAAGCAAGTTAATGTTTCTGACATTTTCGTGCCACTAAACAACTATCGATTTAGAACCACAGAGTTACCGCAAGTCGCAAAGGCAACAGGGGCTGCCTCCACTATTCCAGCACCATTTCAACTTCAACATCATCAAATAATCTATGCTTAGTCTAATACAGTGACAACAAAAAAATACCAAAAACAATTCAGTCCAATCAACGCAAGCTACATATGATGTTCTTAGTTCTGATTTATGTGTGCTTGCACATTATGCGAGTACAAAAACATGCCAATGCCATCCTCCTCTTTTTCATGTTGACGAAACAGTCTATCACTCTGTCATACAGAACATGCTTTTATTTTTTGTTGTCCTAGACAACCTGGCTAAAATGCTTCCTTGCCTAACTTCCATTCATGGATAACGATAGCTAGTTAACATTAGCCTTCTACATCTAGCTACATATTGAACGTCCATCCACTCAGGCCAGGTGCATAACAATGTATGAATGAATGGCTTTTGGATTATCCAAACTCAGTAACGTAGTCTGATTACATTCAGTTACTTTTAAATTACTTTCCCCTTAAGAAGCATTAGAAGAAGACAAAAATGTATGTTACCAATTGAACCACATCTATTGCAGGATAAATCAATGTAAAAATGTACGCAGCTGGCCATATGTGGATGTAAACTTTTATTTCAAGGGTTGGTTATGTAGGCTTCTTCTAACCCATCGCTTTCTACTACATATAATAATACGATTAAATTATCTTCACATTAAAAACCGAAGTCTGTCAGAATTCCATTCATTCCAATAAATCTTATACCCCTTAAATCTTCAAGAATAGGACCCTGAAATATGGAAGTATAGATTAGCCATTGTTTAACCTGAGCCTGACCCAAAAACTACAGACGTATTAGCCAGCCCTACTCTGTTGTTTATGATTGTGTTGTTATGGAGGACTGATTGGGCTCATTGATTCAAGTTGAAAAATAAATGCTGCACTCATGGAATGGCATGCTTTGAGCACTACTGAAAAGTGCTATTTTCATGTGAAAAACGAATGCCATATGCTGCATTTGCTATAGGCCTACTGTTTACCATTTTGTTGGTGACACTTTGATATCTTGATAATATACAGCTGTTTGAAGGGAAAATCCACAGATAAAACAATAACAAAATGGTCGCTGTTTTGGTAAAAAGCGGAGGGATGGGCCTGGAGAAATGTAACCAGTCACAGATTAATAGACAGAACTATGGATGCAAGGACTGACCATGCATGATATAAAAATTATATATATAATTTACAAGTCCAAAAATGGATGTAGCAACTACAAATTGCCCCTTTAAGTCTATCAAAAGTGTGCTAGTTTGAGCATGTGTCCATTAGGCCTATGGATTAATTTATTTTATCAGCATGAATTAGATTGAGCAATAAAAGCCCCACTTTTATTCCATAGGCTGGGATCCCCACTATGCAGCTGTTGCAAGAGCGCATTTTTCACTGGCTGTCCACTGGTTTCAAAAACAGTGATTGATAGGCAGCTTAAACTTCTTGAATTCAACCATTATTGGGTTCAAATACACAAACATCCACAACAAGGCGCAAATAGGCGCAAATAGCTAAATGAGAGAGCAGCAGTGTGATTCACATCAACACCCTATGTAGATATCAATAATAAGTGATATCTGTATCGCCATAGACTACACCACTGCTGTCATCCTTACCTCCAAGTGTTGGATAATCTTTGGATGCCGACAGCAGTCGCACCATTGGAAGACATAGCTTGGACTGTAGCCTACAAAAGCCTATTCTTGCTCTTTTCCGGCGATTGATCAAACACATTTGGTGTGATCATGATGGTCTCTGACGTGTGGTCAGACTCACTCAGGTGGAACAAACTTAAACATGCTCCTTTTTTCAATGCTGATTTGAATGTCAATGAGACAGTGTCAAATACTTTTTTTTTTCGCAAACATCCTTTCTGAATTTAAAAGTAATCCAAGAAGTAATCAAATTTTTCTGTATCTGATTACAGTATCTGTATCTGATTACAATATATTTGCTAGTAACATAACAGATTACAGTTACAGTTTTTTTGTAATCCCTTACATGTAATGGATTACAGTTTACTTACCAACCCTGATTAATGATTGGGTCAGAATCGCTGTTATAATCATTGGCCAGTACGAAGAACTTAATAAAACCACAAGTCCAAATCCCTATCTACATCCATGGCTAATTTAGAAAAGGGACAATTTTATCTAGCAAGCTAGCCCACCTGAGGACGACAACACAACAACACAGAAACAAATCAATTTTTTTTGTTGTCAATGATGTATGCTCCAAAGTGGATTTGATAGGAGTGACACCAAAATCCAAGCTGGCTTCCCTTGACTCTTTTTTTTTTGGTGTGCCTTGACCATTCACAGTTGAGCTCGCTCAGTTTAGCTCAATGCTGATTGGCAAATGTTTCTAATTTTTTCATCAAGGGTCACTGGTTTCCCTTACCTTCAATACTATGGCAGCAACAATATCATCCTCGTTTGGACCAGACAGCATCAGATAGATGGCCTACACATAGAGAGACAGAGGGGTTTCCCTCGCCTGGATGCTTTCTCCAGTGAGATAACATTAAGCCTCTTGTGAATTGAAGGGAAATTATGAAACACAGAGGAAAGATACATTATTTGATGTATTTTTATTTTTTTCTTGGTCAATTTTTTTTGTGAAGCCTGGATTCCCTAGGCATCCATGAATGCACGCCACTGTATGTGTGTGTGTCTGTGTGTATCACTGTCAAAGTTGCATACAGGGAGAGAATGAATTGTGAATAGGACTTTTGACTGAAAATATACTGCAAGTGCACCCTGTCTCAGAATCAACCTCTGAATAAACAGTGCATTCCCGTTGCCTAATTACCTCGAAATGCACAAATTAGGCTACGTCAAGATGACAAATGCATATTGCCTACCCCGTTACTTCTCCATTAGACAATCACCATTATCCCAACCAGCCGGCCCTGTTGATGCCTGTTGGGATTCTACTCCATACCCGCGACGAATAACTGGAGAACACCTGTCCACTGCACAAACAGCGAGTGCTCAGTGTTTACCAAAAGAGATAGGCTAAACTTTAAAAAAGTAAAAAAACTAAAGAGTCTTACCTTGAAGGTTTTACCTGGTCCTTTAAGGAACAATGTTTTATTCCGTTTCACCTCCGCCCACAATCCTCAATACTGGCGGGGAAACTTCTTCTCAAAAGTCGATGTTGCTCTGTGGACGTTGGCTGAAAGTGGGAACGAGGAGGAGGATGAAGGGACGGGAGTGTTCGAGCTTGTGCTCCCGGAGAGGAACTCTGACGCGTGATGTAATTCAATACGCGGCGACAGACACCAAGCGCTGCTTTTACGCTCAGCAAGCAGATGAGGATAGGTTGGCACCTAAAGCGAAAGAGAGACTGGAGACTGGAGACTGGAGAGACTGAGAGAGAGAGAGAGAGAGAGAGAGAGAGAGAATTCGATAAAGGAACGTGCACCTGACAACCGGTATAATGTTCATGTTGGCAGGCGCCAGTTAACGACTGTTAGCTTTTCTTAAAGGCGCTTCATTGGTCATTCTGCTTGGCCGTGCAACATTTATGGTGATACGGCCTCTGCAGAAGTCAGGGCATTCATACTTCTCTCGCTTCATGGGGCAGTTGTCATGGAAGAGTTTAGCTGTGTTCGAATACCCACCCATACTAACAAACTGTATACTACATACTGAATGAGTATATACTACATACTCTAAGTTCATTTTAGTATACGTAAACAAACGTGTTTTCTTTCGTATTCTTCTAGTTGTGTGTACTAGTGCTTCGCCTGTCTACTGGAAGTTGATACCGTTGCTATGCAACCTCTTGCTAGCTTGTTACCATAACAAATTACCAGCTAGACATTTTACAACTTCGGGTGTGTTCTTAAATTCAATCTGGAGTGCCAGGGTGCGCTCAGAGTGCACTCTGGGCGTTCGAAAATTCAGAGCCTTGTCAGATTGTCCAGAGCACACTGGACGCTCTAGCAGAGGAAGGTTGATTCAAGCTTTTTGACTTTACAACAGCAGTCAAGCACTCAAGCCAACTGGCTAGCTACTTCCAGACACAAATGAGAGAACACCTCACTCTGACCATTTTACACCATTTTACTCGCGGTAGCAGAGCTGGTTAGGCAGCGTTGTAAAATGTAACTGTGCTGCTGGCAACAATTTAATTGCACTTTTTTGCCAACTGTGTTAACTAACCTCCAGACGAGCTTCAATGCCATACAACTCTCATTCTGTGGCCTCCAACTGCTCTTAAATGCAAGTAAAACTAAATGCATGCTCTTCAACCGATCGCTGCTCGCACCTGCCCACCCGTCCAGCATCACTACTCTGGATGGTTCTGACTTTGAATATGTGGACAACTACAAATACCTAGGTGTCTGGTTAGACTGTCAACTCTCCTTCCAGACTCACATTAAACATCTCCAATCCAAAATTAAATCTAGAATCGGCTTCCTATTTCGCAACAAAGCATCCTTCACTCATGCTGCCATACATACCCTCGTAAAAACTGACCATCCTACCGATCCTCGACTTCGGCGATGTCATTTACAAAATAGCCTCCAACACTCTAAATAAATTGGATGCAGTCTATCACAGTGCCATCCGTTTTGTCACCAAAGCCCCATATGCTACCCACCACTGCGACCTGTGCGCTCTCGTTGGCTGGCCCTCGCTTCCTACTCGTTGCCAAACCCACTGGCTCCAGGTCATCTACAAGTCTTTGCTAGGCAAAGCTCCGCCTTATCTCAGCTTACTGGTCACCATAGCAGCACCCACCCGTAGCATCACCCCCAAAGCCAATTCCTCATTTGGTCGCCTTTCCTTCCAGTTCTCTGCTGCCAATGACGGGAACGAACTGCAAAAATCACTGAAGCTGGAGACTCATATCTCCCCCACTAGCTTTAAGCACCAGCTGTCAGAGCA
This sequence comes from Oncorhynchus nerka, assembly GCF_034236695.1. Classification (NCBI taxonomy): domain Eukaryota; kingdom Metazoa; phylum Chordata; class Actinopteri; order Salmoniformes; family Salmonidae; genus Oncorhynchus; species Oncorhynchus nerka. The sequence continues at coordinate 57,007,382 of NC_088422.1, forward strand.
GCTCACAGATCACTGCACCTGTACATAGCCCATCTGTAAATAGCCCATCCAACTACCTCATCCCCTTACTGTATTTATTTATTTATCTTGCTCCTTTGCACCCCAGTATCTCTACTTGCACATTCATCTTCTGCACATCAATTACTCCAGTGTTTAATTGGTATAATGTAATTTCTTCACCACCATGGCCTATGTATTGCCTTACCTCCCTTATCTTACCTAATTTGCACACACATACAACACTGTATTATTGATTATATGTTTGTTTATTCCATGTGTAACTCTGTGTTGTTGTATGTGTCGAACTGCTTTCCTTTATCTTGGCCAGGTCGCAGTTGCAAATGAGAACTTGTTCTCAACTAGCCTACCTGGTTAAATAAAGGTGAAATAAAAAATAAATAATAAACGTTTACTGACACTGGCCATATTCAACGGGTGTTGAGCGTTCGTAAATTCATCAGTTATTCAACAACTAGAGTGCTCTGAAATCGGAGTAGATAGAGGGAATTTACGAAAGCACTCGAATGTCCATTGAGATCGCACAACGACTATACCATTTAGCTAAGAATGGCTGGAATAATCAAGTTGGGTTCTTAGTTAGATAGAATATATACTGGCAAGTGTGATGTATTAGTAGCCAACTAACGTTAGGTAGCTAGCTAACATTGCATATCATTACAGCAGTATGTACCGGTATGTGGTGCGTAGCTAACAAATTGTCAGCCAACATGAAGTGTAAGGTAACTTATTTGAAAAGTCATTACTTTATTACATTGCTAAACATTTTCTTAACATTTGTCATAATTAGTTAAAGCAATGAATTTGTATCCGCTCTCGTTCGACTGCATATTTTCCTCCATATTCTTCAAATCTGAAGACGATGTGAAGCCATGCCCGTTTTCAGAAGAACTGCATTATTGGCCCTAAAAGCACAGAAATAGTGTCCACTGTTTGTATATTTCGTATTTTGGCAAATGTGGTATGACATCCTGGAACTTTTGGCATACTAACATGCTATGACCAATAAGCATTTTATATTCTCAATTTATGTCACAAATAGTATGGTTAGTGCGGTTAGTATCAGTATACGAACACAGCTACCATCATGCCCCAACCTACCATCAACCAATCATGTCAATGCAGAGCTATACTGAGCCCTCCGAATTGTTCCAACATTTCAGAGGCACACGGTGATGTGGTATAGAGCTCAATGTGGCCTCTGCGTGCCTCCTGAGGCTCCGCAATTGTGTTGGCAATTGCGTCACACCATACAACGCCTCCGACCACATTTATCGGATCAAGCATAAATTGTCTCTTATATAGTGATGTAGAGTGGACGAGATAACGTTGTTACATTACATTGGGACTATCTGTAAGACTACATATTCATATGTGCCTCTGATGTCTAACTGATGTCATAGTGTATGCATTTACTTCCATATTCAATATTTGCACTGTATGACTGACATGTACAGTAACCTACAGTAGCCAACATGTAAATGTGAATGTATATAGTACTGTATATGTCTAAATGAACCATTTTCAACATGTAGTAGATGTAAATGTGAATGTATATTGTAGGCTATATGTCTGCAATAACCATTTTCAACATGCAGTTGATGTTGTGAAATGATGATGTGTCATTCGATATGTAAATACCCCCCCCACACACACACACACACAATTGTCTGGAAGGTGCATTTTCACACTCGTATAGATACAACTCACTCTAACAGAGAAACGCAGTCCCTTTGCTCTCATCTTGTCCAGGGGTCACAGTTAACATGTGGGACAACAAGACGTATGTGTTTTTCTTCTTGTCAAAGATGTGATCTCCCCACCCCCAGTCACCCATTCCATAAACAGTTAGGACCGACTTCTGCAAAATGAATGGCCATCATCCCCATGGAAACCAGCAGCCTATACACTGAAATTGGATGTAAAACATGGCAGTGAAAAGTGAAATCCAGCCAAACCCCCACCACCACCCTTTCCACTTATACAGCAAACCAGGGGATGCCACCCATCATACATCCCAGTTCGGGTGATTGGGTCCTGGGATACAGGGAGCACTGCAAAAAAAAAAACACGGTTTGTGTATAGGTTTGTCTACCCTAGAACAAACTGGGACCTGTTAGGTGTTTTCTATTCTGTTATGTTTTCAGTGGGAAGTCCTTGAATAATTGACTGCTCTAGGTAATGCTTTGTTGAGTTCACTAGCTGGCATTGATGTGGAATCATCATGCCTGGTTTGTTGTGCCACCACTCTGTTGCGGCACCATTTCCTCACCAATGTTATCATGGCTTGGCTGTATAAAAAATAGGTCTGATAAATGGACAAAATGTCACATTTTATATGAGGTGGTTTAGTTACATTACAGTTGGAAAGAGATATTGAGCGCTATTGAGAGTGGGGAAGGAGAGAGGAAGCGGTAGAAAGATAGAAAAGAGAAAAAGGGAGACTCCTGACCACAGCGAGGGTGCAGGGGAGTCTTTCTCACCATGACAACCAGGAGGGGGAATCTGAGTGCAAACATTGGTCGGATCAACCACTAAGATCCTCCCATGCACTGATAATAAACAGAGCACTGTTTCACAAATCAACATTCTACTATTATCCAAAGTTCTATCCAAAGGTGTGAGAAGAGGAGTTAAAACACCAGTTACTGTAAATAACGTAGTAAGTTGCAACTTTGATACATGTGGATAGAATGTAATTTTTATACGAAAATGCTGTTCCAGTAAAGATATGACATTTAGAGTAGCCTATGGGTTACAACAAGCTTCACTTCATTGATCTACGTGCCTGCGCGCATCTGGGTGGAGTGGGAATTTTGGAGCAGCATACACCTTTTGGTAACATGATATCCTCGCTGGTAGTACTTCCATTCGCAAGGGGGCAATAGCCACATTTTTTTTTCTTTTTTTCTCCATTTGGTAAAAACATAGAAAAGTCGCTTTCACTTGCTAGTAGTAACCAGCCCCCAGTGTAGGGTCTGGGGCTTGAAGTCATGAGCTCTGCTTGTCAGCCTAAAAGTGCCAAAAGCCCTGATCTGCCCTAGATAACTGAACACAAATATAAACAACATGTAAAGTTTCATGAGCTGAAATAAAAGATCCCCTAATTGTTCCATACGCACAAAAATGTATTTCTCTCAAATGTTGAGCACAAATTTGTTTATATCCCTGTTAGTGAGCATTTCTCCTTTGCCAAGATAATCCACCCATCTGACAGGTGTGGCATATCAAGAAGCTAATTAAATAGCATGATCATTAAAGAGGTGCATCTTGTGCTGGGGACAATAAAAGGCCACTTTAAAATGTGCAGTTTTGTCACACAACACAATGCCACAGATGTCTCAAGTTTTGAAGGAGCATGCAATTGGCATGCTGACTGCAGGAATGTCCACCAGAGCTATTGCAAGATAACGTAATGTTAATTTCTCTACCATAAGCCACCTCCAACGTTGTTTCAGAGAATTTGGCAGTACATCCAGCAATATCCAGCAACTTCGCACAGCCATTGAAGAGGAGTGGGACAATGTTCCTCAGGTCACAATCAACAGCCTAATCATCTCTAAGCGAAGGAGATGAGTCGCGCTTCATCAGGCAAATGGTGGTCCCACCAGATACTGACTGGTTTTCTGATCCACGCCCCTATGTTTAAAAAAAAGGTATTTGTGACCAAAAGATGCATATCTGTTCCCATTCATTTGAAATCCATTGATTGGGGCCTAATAAAAAACATTAAATTGACTGATTTCCCTATATGAACTGTTAATTACGATCGCCAGAACGGCCAAACAAAAAATATTTATTTTTGGGCTCTAACTTTCGTTTATTATGATCAAGTTCCATCCCCACTGTAAATTATTTTAAAGTTTGTTACACATGTATTTAATTCAATAGTGATCCATTCTGACTACTACATTTGTCGTCACACAGGACCACGTGCTGACACAGACCAATAACGGACCTGCAGGCTACGAGGAGGCTCTCAGGCAGGATGAAAACGACTAAATCGACCATGATCCTTTGCTAGTTACAGCTACATTCACCATGATCCTTAGCAATTTTTTTGTGACATTCACCCTTATTCAACTATATGGCACGCTTAAAATTCTGGCTTCATGTGGCATCAGGAGTTTTTCATATCAATACGTGGATGACATCAGCTCTATCAATATATACTGGTTTTAAAGTCTGTGGCAGTATCTAGCTGGCAGCCTGGCTATCTGGTTTTAGCCTGGCTAAAAACATAGCACGCTAGCTAGCCTTTTTAGCTTCCCACATATCCATGTGACATAATCAGATTAATAATAAACAATATGCCCTACCTAATATTTTTACAGTTGCCGGTGTAACCTCAAACATTTTCCCAGTTGGATTGCTGCTTGTATATTCATTCCCATATCAGCTAAAAATAGAACATCATCATGTTTTAGTCATGGAGAAAAAAACACAAGTCTAGCTAGTTGGCAGGTTCTACCATTTCACAATAGGTTGTAATCACTAGTTTTTACTTCTAAACAAAATAGCTTTTTGAGTGGGTTCTTTGTTTACTGTTTGCCCACATGGCTGTGGAAGGAATGATACGGCATCATTTCAGGTAGTAAAAAAGTATGTTGAATGCCAGAGTGTATTATAAGGAGCCACCCTCTAAGTGACGAAAAACGACATTGCAACATTGTGCTATGCTCCGACTCTTGCGTCTCAGTAGAGCTTGTAGTAAGCTTTAGGATCCCCACCCAGCATTGTTGTTCTCTAGCCAACCCACTTTTTAAACTGCTGATAAAATGAGTTTGACTGGGCAGCTAACAGCCACGTAAATAAATAATTAAAACTAGGATTGCAAAATGAAGTGCTAGCTCACACACACACACATGTCACACGTCACAAGGGACAAGCAATATTCTCAATCAGCATAGCCATTAGGAAAACGTAATGTTATGACTATAACTACTGTTCCCTGAAGGAGGTCAAATATACTATGGGGAAGTATAACTCTCGTGACTTCTGTTGAAGGAACTAAACTCACGCCTGACAAGGACGACGAAATTCATGCCATGCTAGAAGCCCCGCCGTCCACAGGATAAGCATGAGACTTGGATTCATTCCTTCAATATAATACTACACTTCACTGAGCCAAGGAACGGACAGTGCGAGGCAGAATAGGTGTTGTCCCTCGTTTCCTTCAGGGAACAGTAGTTATAGTCATAACATTTACGTTCTCTTTCAGTCAGTCAATATACTATGGGGAAATGGAATCCCGCCCCAAGCCGACCCCAAAGGATACTAAATGAAACGGCCCATGGTAGACCACCTAGACATGACCCCGCAAGATGCAGCAGTCTGTGTATTGCGCACATAGCGCGGTGCCTAGTGACCTTCACCTTTTCCAGCTGTAGCATACTGTGGGCTACACTGGGAGCAGTGACATCCAAGCAATAAAACCTCACAAAAGTGTGTGGTAATGGCCAACTCACCACAGCACAAAAATCCCCTATAGTCAACCCAAGACGGTGCCAGACCTCTGGCGGCAGGTAACCGAAATGTTGCTGGTTTAAATCTACGAGCTGACTAGGTGAAAGATCTGTCAATGTGCTCTTGAGCAAGACACTTAACCCTAATTGCTCCTTTGCACCCTGCTGCTATATATATCAGGGAGATCGCCTCCACAATCCAGAGAGAGAAACACTGCCTAGACAGCTGGATTAGCAACACGGACAAAAAGCAACGTCACCTTAAGAGTCGCCAGGGGCGAACTGGGTACAGGGAGGGTGTATGGATAATGCATGGAGTTCCCAACGCTTTTAGCCAAAGCCACAAGCAGGGTTGTCCTGTAGGAGAGGGTCTTCAGATCCACAGCCTCCAGTGGTTCCAAAGGGGGCCTCACACAGACCATTCAAAATTATTGCGGACTGAATAGCAGAAATTATGTTCCGCAGTAAACTTCCAGCCGTCAGATTGGACCTCTCGGGCCAAGCCCACAGATCCCAGATCTCTGGCCGAGGGTGACAAACCTGCCAGTGTACCTGGGACAACAGAACGGGACCGGGACCCTGACAATAGGCGAACAATCTCTGTGAACCGAGTTAGCTAACCTGGCTAGCACGCTATGCAGCGCTTGTTAGCTAGCCTGGTCTCGAAGTCTGTATCGGTAAGTCTAGGAAGAGAGGCAAGCTTTGCTTAACCAAGGCAGACATAGGTGGCAAAGGGATGCCCACAGAACCTAGTCACACTCTCTCTTCAAGTAGCCTCCAGTAACTAGTGACAGAGTGCACAGGAGTCGTGAGACATTTAACCCGACCAACAACCCAATCCATCTCCAGGTCCCACAACTCAGACGAGGTACGGCTCCCCCGGGAGAGGAAGTAATTATATGAATCTCCAGGCCCCCTAAAAAAATGCTACACGATTGTCAAGAGAACCTGTGCCACGGACTATTAGGGAAACAGTGCCAGCCGTCCCCTAGTCCCGCACACAAACTGATTCGAGCGAGGGCAGCCTGAGCATGGATGGACCGAGCTGAGACATAGAGTTGAAGTCGGAAGTTTACATATGTTGGAGTCATTAAAACTCATTTTTTCAACCACTCCACAAATTTCTTGTTAACAAACTATAGTTTTACTAAGTCGGTTAGGACATCTACATCTACTTTGTGCATGACACAAGTAATTTTTCCAACAATTGTTTACATACAGATTATTTCACTTATAATTTACTGTATCACAATTCCAGTGGGTCAGAAGTTTACATACACTAAGTTGACTGTGCCTTTAAACAGCTTGGAAAATTCCAGAAAATGATATCAGACGCTTCTAGAGCCATGGCAAGCTAATCGACATCATTTGTGTCAATTGGAGGTGTACCTGTGGATGTATTTCAAGGCCTACCTTCAAACTCAGTGCCTCTTTTCTTGACATCATGGGAACATCAAAAGAAATCAGCCAAGACCTCAGAAAAAAATATAGACCTTCACAAGTCTGGTTCATTCTTGGGAGCAATTTCCAAACACCTGAAGGTACCATGTTCATCTGTACAAACAATAGTACGCAAGTATAACACCATAAGACCATGCAGCCATCATAACGCTCAGGAATGACACATGTTCTGTCTCCTAGAGATGAACGTACTTTGGTGCAAAAAGTGCAAATCAATCCCAGAACAACAGCAAAGGACGTTGTGAAGATGCTGGAGGAAACAGGTACAAAAGTATCTATATCCACAGTAAAACGAGTCATATTTTGACATAACCTGAAAGGCCGCACAGCAAAGAAGAGGCCACTGCTCCAAAACTGCCATAAAAAAAGCCAGACTACGGTTTGCCACGCCACATGGGGGAAAAAGATCGTACTTTTTGGAGAACTGTCCTCTGGTCTGATGAAACAGAAATAGAACTGTTTGGTCATAATGACCATCGTTTTCCTTGGCGGAGAAGGGGGATGCTTGCAAGCCGAAGAATACCATCCCAACTGTGAAGCACGGGGGTGGCATCATCATGTTGTGGGGGTGCTTTGCTGCAGGAGGGACTGGTGCACTTCATAAAATAGATGGCATAATGAGGGAAGGAAATTATGTGGATGTATTTAAGCAACATCTCAAGACATCAGTCAGGAAGTTAAAGCTTGGTCGCAAATGGGTCTTCCAAATGGACAAAGCATACTTCCAAAGGACAACAAAGTCAAGGTATTGGAGTGGCCATCACAAAGCCCTGACCTCAATCATATTGAACATTTGTGGGCAGAACTTAAAGAGCTTGTGCGAGCAAGGAAGCCTACAAACCTGACTCAGTTACAACAGCGCTGTCAGTAGGAATGGGCCAAAATTCACCCAACTTATTTTGGGAAGCTTGTGGTAGGCTACCCAAAACGTTTGACCCAAGTTAAACAATTTAAAGGCAATGCTACCAAATACTAATTGAGTGTATGTAAACTTCTTATCCACTGGGAAAGTGATGAAAGAAATAAAAGCTGAAATTAAATCATTTTCTCTACTATTATTCTGACATTTCACATTCTCAAAATAAAGTGGTGATCCTGACTGACCCAGGACAGGGAATTTTAATTACGATTAAATGTCAGGAATTGTGAAAAACTGAGTTTAAATGTAGTTGGCTCAGGGGTATGTAAACTTCCCACAACTGGACAAGACAACAAACGTGAGTATCTATCTTTCAGTCGCGTTAGCCATCTTACTTACTTAATCTTACTTAATCCGAAGAACAACGAATTGCTTGTGATTAGGAAACTTATGAGAATCAGGCAAACTTCAGCACACAATATCCAGGGGGTGAGCACGCTCTACCACTAATGGACAGTTTAGCACAACGTAAGACAGTCTAGTGTCCAACTTGTTTTTAGCAGTGTGAATCATTCCTGTTTACACTGAGTTGTTGAAGAGTGGAATATTTGAAGAAATTGATCTGAGCCTATCACTTATTACCTGTGAAAGGCGGGGCTTCCAGAGAGGCCCGGATTTCATTGGTGATTTTAGTTCCTTCGACTGAAGTCGTGAGAGTGCGACTCCCCATACTATGTTGTACCGAAGTTCACTGAACTGGGTCCATTTCTGTGTATGAAAACTTGCATGTGCCAGTGCAATGCTCATTGCACAGGATTGACACTGTCACTCCAGGAGTTTTACTGTAGCTTTTTTTTAATCTGCATGTCACTGTCCTTGCACTCCTACACAGTGGAGGCAGACCTAATTTTATACTGTGAGACTATGTAGGGCACACAGAAATCTGTATAAAAGAGAATGAGAAGCCAACGAGAACAGATCCATGGCAGAGTTTAGAGTCAGAAGACAATGGCAAGTCTTCACCCTAAAACCCAGAGTGTGCGTGCCCACTAACACGGCAAACAGACACACATACACAGAGTGAGGCATGACCAAAACCCAGGTAGAGCAAACATACACATGTCAACACATTATTGGACTGTGATGTAGCATTTCGAGAAGTATTCAATCGAGTGTCTATGCTGTATGAGTAACCTTCCTCCCACGCTCCCTACCATCCACTGGCTCTGCATTTGGCTTGTTCTGCAGCCACCTACCATGACCTTCCCCTCCCCCCAAAGGAAATACAAATGTAAATGTTATAGTAGATTAAAACAAGTCTTGTATGCAGTATCTGACCTTAGAGTGATACTGTGGACCAAAGAAAAATATGTTTGTGTTCAACACCCAAAAATCTAAGGGGGCACAAAGTATGTCTGGATGGCTGATAGGTGGTCCGGAGGGGGGTTAGGCCCCCCCGTAAATTGGAGAATTTTGCATTTTTCATTGTTCCTGCAATCTAGAGCCATAACCATTATGCTTAAAAATATTCATATTTTTCTGCATATTTAAGCATAACTCTTGAACTTTCTGCATCCTCCTGACTGGTGGTTCTCGTTTTTTAAGAAAATAAATATGCATCTCTGCTACATTTAGTTATTACTTGCTTTTCTGAAGTCTACCAACCTTGCCAGCAGGCATGTCAGCTAAGGTAGTAAGACAAGCTAGCTACTTGTAACTTGATTGAACGCCTAAAATGGTTTCTTGGTAGCTCGTTATGAGGTTGGGAGATTGGGAACATATTTAGCCAACTTCATAAAATTGCTAAGTGGCTAGAAGCATTACAGATATATATATATATATATATATATTTACAGAACAAATCTGAGGGTGCACTTACCCCTGTACCCCCTATGGGCATGACCCCTCTGCCTACGCACCTCTCTCTCACACACATGTGCACACACACACTCCCAAAGCCCATTAAAAGGTCCAATGCAGCCGTTTTTATCTCAATATCAAATCATTTCTGGGTAACAATTAAGTACATTATTGGTAAAGAAATATCTGGCTAACACATTAATTGTAACACATTAACACATTAATGGTCAAAAGAAAGAAAAATAGCTTCTAAGCAAAGAGCAATTTCTCAGGCAATAATTTAACTACGACTGTCTGGGAGTGGTCTGAGTGGGAAGGGGAAAACTAGCTGTTATTGGCAAAGAAGTTTGGAACTCTCTTTCTTAATGGTCTATTAAAAATATACCACCTGATTATGTCACCAAGCAGGCTAAAACGCCATTTCACCAAAACAGCTTGAAATTTAAAATGGTCTTTTCAAACAGTTTTTACAAAAAAGGGCATGAGCAACCTCCCAGATGTTTTCACCTTCATTCGTCTACCCTCTCTCTCACACTTTCTTTGTCTCTCTGTTGCAGTTGGACACAAGTGGGTCAGAGGAAACTGGTTGATGGAAATGAGCATTTAGCAGGTCAAGGGGTAAATTAGGAAAGAGGACTGAGAAATGTGACATAGACAGTGCCTTCAAGAAAGTATTCATACCCCTTAACTTATTCCACATTTTGTTGTGTTACAGCCTGAATTCAAAATGGATAGAATTGTTCGTTTTTTTCTCACCCATTTACACACAACTCCATAATGACAAAGTGAAACATGTTTTTAGAAATGTTTGCAAATGTATTGAAGATGAAATACAGAAATATCTCATTTACATAAGTATTCACAGTCCTTAGTAAATACATGTTAGAATCACCTTTAGCAACAATTACAGCAGTGAGTCTTTCTGGGTATGTCTCTTAGAGCTTTGCACACTTGGATTGTACAGTTTTTGCACTTTTAAACATTCTTCAAGCTCTGTCAAGTTGATTGTTGATCATTGCCAGATAGCCATTTTCAAGTCTTTTCATAGATTTTCAAGTTGTTTTAAGTGAAAGCTGTAACTAGGCCACTCAGGAACATTCAATGTAGCATTTCAATGTAGCATTTCGCTACACTCGCATTAACATCTGCTAACCATGTGTATGTGACAAATACAATTTGATTTGATGTCATCTTAGTAAGCAACACCAATGTATATTTGGCCTTGTCTTTTAGGTTATTGTCCTGCTAAAAGGCAGTGGTGTAAAGTACTGAAGTAAACATATTTTAAAGTACTATTTAAGTAGTTTTTGGGGTTATCTGTACTTTACTATTTATATTTTTGACTACTTTTACTTTTACTTCACTACATTCCAAAATAAAAAAAAATGTACTTTTTACTCCATACATTTTCCCTGTCGCCCAAAAGTACTCGTTACATTTCCAACGCTTAAGCAGGACAGGAAAATGGTCAAATTCACACACTTCAAAAGAACATCCCTGGTTATGCCTACTGCCTCTTATCTGGCAGATTCACTAAACACAAATGCTTTGTTTGTAAATTATGTTGGAGTGTGCCCCTGGCGATTCGTAAATGTAAAAGAAAACAAGAAAATAGTCTGGTCTGGTTTGCTTAATATAAAGAATGTGAAATGATTTATACTTTTACATTTACTTTTAATACTTAAGTATATTATTTAAAACCAAATACTTTTAGACTTTTACTCATGTAGTATTCTACTGGGTGACTTTCACTTTTACTTGAGTAATCTTCTATTAAGGTAGCTTTACTTTTACTCAAGTATGACAATCAGGTACTTTTTCCTCCACTGCTAAAAGGTGAATTTATCTCACCGGGGATTTTAGAAAGCAGACTGAATCAGGATTTCCTCTGGGATTTTGTCTGTACTTACCTTTACCTATTGCAAACAGGATGCATGTTTTTGAATAAAGGCCCTTATTTGCGAGGCATTCTAAAACATCCCTGGTCTTTGTGGTTGAATCAGTGTTTGAAAATCATTGCTCGACTGAGGGACCTTACAGATAATTGTATGTGTGGGGTACAGAGATGAGGTAGACAATCGTGTTAAACACTATTATTATGTAACATGTGAAGCACATTTTTACTCCTGAACTAATTTAGGCTTGCCATAACAAAGGGGTTGAATACTTATTGACTTAAGACATTTCTGCTTTTAATTTTTAATGAATTTGTAAAAATGTCTAAAACATAATTCCACTTTGACATTATGGGATATTGTGTGTTAACCAGTGACACAAGATCTAAATGTAATCCATTTTAAATTCAGGTTGTAATAAAACAAAATGTGGAAAAAGTCAAGGGGCGTGAATACCTTCTGAAGGCACTGTAATTCAGTTAGGTGCACCATTCCCCCACGATAGAACATACAGATAATTCCTTCAGTATAAAAACATTATAGCCAGGGGTTTGGGTCAACTCCATTTCAATTCAGTTTTGAAATTAATGGAAGACAAATGGTTGAATTGTATAATCCTCATAGAAACGTTCAGCACTCTGAATTTAGGAATTGGATATCAAGTAACCCATTACATTCTACATCTGGAATTAAGTATTGCATAAATGAATTAAATACATTACAAATAAAAAAAGGATTCTGTCATGTCAGGGACTTGATATTATTTATTTGGTGTCAGGGTAAGGCATCAAAAAGTGTATATCTGGACTACAATGAACAGTTTTGTGTAGGTGTACATCAGTATTTTTTAAAAATCAGAATGGATCAAGAGCGCTGCCCTGTGGTAGGATATGAAAAGTCATACTTTCATAATATTGAGAGAGAAACATGAATATGGTTGCTCCCTCTGTGCACTTTTATTTATAAATGACACCTCAAGCCTAAACCCAAACTGTAAGGAGTGAAGATTTTGATATTGCAAATAAGGAAAAGATATTTGATAGTAAGATAGTTAACTTGGAGACATCACTGAAAGAGAAAACATCTCCCTCTGATGAAGTTCTGCTTTCTTGGTTCTGGTCATTGTCCTTTAGATTTGTTGACAACAGGATCTAAAAAAAAAAAAGAATTTGAATGGGAAGTATTAATTGTAAACGGTAGGTAATCCTTCTTACTTTAAGATTAAAAACATACGGTACCTTTTGGGAAAAGCAACTCGGTCCGTCGCGTGTGTCCGTTTCGGCAGAGTTGTTTGTCCTCCTGCACACTGTTCAACACACACACTTCAGTTTTAATAGTATTTTAATAGTATTTTAATAGTATATTGGTAGAGAAACAACATAATTATCATTTGAAATAAGTGCAAGAATATAATAACTACACAGTTGTGCCTTGACAAATAACAATTACATTAGATACATTTGGCTTACAGGTCATATATGTCTGAGATTGGGAGGTCCTGCCAGTCTCTCCAGACGAAGTAGGCTGTGCAACCTTTCTCCTTACAGGGGGTGTGGACATGTTGGGATAGGCCAGGCCACTGTCTAGACAGCTCCACTAGCTTTGTCATCACCGACAGGAAGAGATCCCAAGAACGATGGAACTCTTCTGGAAAAAAAAGATAAATATGCTGATGTCAATGAGATGAAATTGTTTACAACACATTAATGACATACTTGTAAATGTTTTTCCTCATTAGGACTAAATGTTTTGTGTTCATAGCGTAACTACATAGTTTGAGCTCAAATGTCATCTGCCCTTGAAAACCAACTTCTCTTTTTGAAAACGGTCTATGGCATCGATATGAGTCAGAAACATTTATTATAGTTTCCAAATTAACTACAAAGTGTAAATAGTATAATTTTGGTTTATGAAGTCTCATCCAAAATGGAATTTGGTTAGTGAATGCGACATGACTTACTGTACTTGAGGGTTTCGTTTGTATTACAATCATGTGAACAATTCATGTCCTTCTACTGCAACTTACAGCTATTTCCGCTCACAAATACGGTACATGTATTTCAATTATACATACTGTACATTGAGTGTACACATCATTAGGAACACCTGCTCTTTCCATGACATAGACTGACAAGGTGAAAGCTATGATCCCTTATTGACGTCACTTGTTAAATCCACTTCAATCAGTGTAGATGAAGGAGAGGAAACAGGTAATCATTTTTATGTTTTATTTTTTACCTTGAGACAATTGAGATGTATTGTGTGTGTGTGCCGTTCATAGGGTGAATGGGCATTAAAATATTTAAGTGTCTTTGAACGGGGTATGGTAATAGGTGCCAGGCACACTGGTTTGAGTGTGTCAAGAACTGCAATGCTGCTGGGTTTTTCACACTCAACAGTTTCCCGTGTGCATCAGGAATTGTCCACCACCCAAAGGACATCCATCCAACTTGACACAACTGTGGGAAGCATTGGAGTCAACATGGGCCAGCATCCCTGTGGAACACTTTCGACACCTTGTAGAGTCCATGCCCCGACGAATTGAGGCTGTTCTGAGGGCAAAAGGGGGTGCAACTCAATATTAGGAAGGTGTTCCTAATATTCTCTTTCTGCAAGTGTTGGATTTTCACCCACAGCGACCAACCCACCATTCATTCTGAGCTTAACTCCAACCCGCCGATGTCCATAGATTAACCCATCTTTCCCAGGATAATGCTATTCTGATTTCAACTCCAACCTGCCGATGTCCACAGATTAACCCATCTTTCCCAGGATAATGCTATTCTGATTTTAACTCCAACCTGCCGATGTCCACAGATTAACCCATCTTTCCCAGGATAATGCTATTCTGATTTCAACTCCAACCTGCCGATGTCCACAGATTAACCCATCTTTCCCAGGATAATGCCATTTTTCTTTTTGCAATACATCCCTCCATTTTACTGTGATGTCTTATGAGGGTCCTGAACCTCCCTATCTGTAACACTTCTACCAATGTTGCCCTAAAAATAAATACTTTACCCAAGAGTAATGATATTTCCCATTGATTGGTCGTGTTTTTTTCAGATCTCCTGGCAATACAGTTTGCAGGTCCATCTGAACTCTGATATTATGACATAACAACCATTCCTGGACCTGACTCCAAAAGCGAGCCAGCGATGGACAGTACCAGAAAAAGATGCTGTATTGATTCGGTTTATAGCAAGTATTTTATATACATTTACCGTAATAATTTCAATTGAAACTAATGGATTGATGTGTCAATTCTTGTTTTATATATCAGTTTATAAGCCCAATGCCAAGGTATTGGGACTTCAAAGACCTGTTCCCAACGGACTTGAATTTTATACATCAATCTGTCAAACCTTTTGACTAAGTGAGACTGATACATTTTTCAATTCATACTAATAATTTTAAGCCATTATTTGATTTTTAATGGGTGGCAGACAGACTAATTGATTAATTTCTTCTTAAAGGAATTGTCGATTCCAATTATATGGCAGAACTTTAGACTTTTATGAGTTGGTTATAATTTTGTATTGCGCATACAACTCCATACACTGTTCTTAGTTGCTTGTATGACAATTTTACCGAACTTCATAAATATTATACTCTTCTTGTACATTTTTCCTAAGAAACACTTGTTTTTTTTCTCTATCAGTACATTGAAGATTAGCCATTTTAATTGCCTTTAATATTAGATTGGTCTTTTCTGGAGGATGACATTTAAATTGTAGCCAATAACTTAATTTAAAAACGAGGATCCATTGTCAATCCAAAATGTGAGGGTTTTAATCTACAAAAAGGCAGAGCCCAAATCTCGTAGTAGCTTGTTGGAAGACCAGTTTGGATTTAGGTACAATTTCAGTACAATGGAGAGAGGTTTAATTGCCTTAATATTGAATAGTTTTAATCCTCCAAACTCATGCTTGTTATATAAATAATCTTGTTTAACTTTATCTAGTTTGCCATTCCAAATAAAGAGAAATATTTTTTTTTGCATGATTTGAAAAAGGATTCTCCTGGAGTTGGTAGAGCCATGAATAAATACGTAAACTGAGAAATCACTAAATAATTAACCAGGGTAATCTACCTCTAAATGGATAGGTGTTTCTCTCTCCACGGTTTCAAGATTCTATCTATTTAGCTAAGTTTTCTATCAAAGTTAATAGTTACAAGATCTGTCAACTTTTCCAGGACATGTACTGTGGGGCAAAAAAGTATTTAGTCAGCCACCAATTGTGCAAGTTCTCCCACTTAAAAAGATGAGAGAGGCCTGTAATTTTCATCATAGGTACACTTTAACTATGACAGACAAAATTAGAAAATAAAATCCAGAAAATCACATTGTAGGATTTTTAATTAATTTATTTGCAAATTATGGTGGAAAATAAGTATTTGGTCAATAACAAAAGTTTATCTCAATACTTTGTTATATACCCATGACAGAGGTCAAATGTTTTCGGTAAGTCTTCACAAGGTTTTCACACACTGTTGCTGGTATTTTGGCCCATTCCTCCATGCAGATCTCCTCTAGAGCAGTGATGTTTTTGGGCTGTTGCTGGGCAACACAGACTTTCAACTCCCTCCAAAGATTTTCTATGGGGTTGAGTTCTGGAGACTGGCTAGGCCACTCCAGGACCTTGAACTGCTTCTTATGAAGCCACTCCTTCGTTGCCCGGGTGGTGTGTTTGGGATCATTGTCATGCTGAAAGACACAGCCACGTTTCATCTTCAATGCCCTTGCTGATGGAAGGAGGTTTTCACTCAAAATCTCACGATACATGGCCCCATTCATTCTTTCCTTTACACGGATCAGTCGTCCTGGTCCCTTTGCAGAAAAACAGCCCCAAAGTATGATGTTTCCACCCCCATGCTTCACAGTAGGTATGGTGTTCTTTGGATGCAACTCAGCATTCTTTGTCCTCCAAACACGACGAGTTGAGTGTTTACCAAAATGTTATATTTTGGTTTCATCTGACCATATGACATTCTCCCAATCTTCTTCTGGATCATCCAAATGCTCTCTAGCGAACTTCAGTAAAGTTTGGTGGAGGAGGAATAATAGTCTGGGGCTGTTTTTCATGGTTTGGACTAGGCCTCTTAGTTCCAGTGAAGGGAAATCTTAACGCTACAGCATACAATGGTATTTTAGACGATTCTGTGCTTCCAACTTCGTGGCAACAGTTTGGGGAAGGCCCTTTCCTGTTTCAGCATGACAATATCCCCGATGGGGTTCAGGTCCATACAGAAATGGTTTGTCGAGATTGGTGTGGAAGAACTTGACTGGCCTGCACAGACCCCTGACCTGAACCCCATCGAACACCTTTAGGATGAATTGGAACGCCGACTGCAAGCCAGGCCTAATTGCTCAACATCAGTGCCCAACCTCACGGAGTGTGGAGTGTGACAGTGGAGTGTGACAGTTGAACTAAGCTCATGAGGTGAAATTAAGGAATCAAAGGATATATATAATTAAGGAATCAAAGGATATATATATATATATATATATATATATATATAATTAATTTATAAGTCCCAAAAACGGATGTAGCAACTACAGATTGCCCCTTTAAGTCTATCAAAAGTGTGCTAGTTTCAGCATGTGTCCATTAGGCCAATGGATTCATTTATTTTATCAGCATGAATTAGATTGAGCAATAAAAGCCCCACTTTTATTCCATAGGCTTGGATCCGCACTATGCAGCTGTTGCAAGAGCGCATTTTTCACTGGCTGTCCACTGGTTTCAAATACAATGATTGATAGGCAGCTTAAACCTCTTGAATTCAACCATGATTGGGTTCAAATATACATTTAGATTTGTGAAAGCCATCCACAACAATTACAATCCGAAAGGCGCAAATAGCTAAATGAGAGAGCAGGAGTGTGATTCACATCGACATGCTCTGTAGATAATAATAAGTGACATCCATATCGCCATAGACTACACCACTGCTGTCGTCCTTACCTCCAAGCGTTTTTTCAAGTTGGATAATCTTTGTACGCCGACAGCAGTCGCACCATTGGAAGAAATAACTTGGACTGTAGCCTACAATAACCTATTCCTGCTCTTTTCCTGCGATCCATCAAACACATTTGATGTGTCATCATAGTCTTGTGGTCTTGTGGTCAGACTCGCTCAGGTGGAACAAACTTAAACTTGCTCCTTTTTTCAATGTTGATTTGAACGTCATTGAGAAAAACAGAGAAGTGTCAAAGATGTTGTTTTCGCGAACATCCTTTCTTTATTTAAAAGTAATCCTCGAAGTAATCACCTAGTTTTTCAAAAGTATCTGTAATCTGAATACAATATTTTTGCTGGTAATGTAACGGATTACAGTGACCGTTGTTATTATTTTTAATAACCCAAAATGTAAGGTTTGGCTGTCCAACCCTGACGACTGCACATGTCCATAACCTGTAATACATTACATGAATGGAAGGGTCTTCATCACTCCCTGGAGAATTGAAGACAGAACCTCACCCAGAGAGTTGTGCATGTTAGTGTGTTAGACAGCCAAACCTTACATTTTGGGAAATAGACCATAGAAATGCCATTCTAGTTCTGGTTACACAGCTGATGTTGTACGCTAAACACACCTGACTTTGATTTGTTAGGTAAAGTGTAGGCACATTGTCTTTATAAGAACATCAATATGATATTTACAGCAGAAAATGTTTTGTCTTTCTTTAACAGGAACACATCCATCGATTTTTGTTGTTGTTGTTGATGTACTGCATGTACAGTCAAGCAGGGTGATGTTTGTGCAATGTCAACATGTAACCAACACCTATAGGGTTATTAGTTCTGGGATTTGTATCCCGGGAAAAATCTGACAGTGGACATAAGAAGAGATGAGACAAAACTAGGCAGTTCTAGAATATTGTGTTGTAGGACAGCTGAACTGACTGAAGACCGCAGACATTCAACTCGCAGTAGTTGCTATCGTTTCCAATGTAACACATGATGTGATGAAACGTCGAAATTAAGTTGCAAGCTTCTTTCGTAGCAAGGCGTTGTAGAGCGGGTGTCTTATGAAACACATTCCAGACACTGGCGCTTGCCATAACTGATTTGACAGAGAAATATCAGCTAGATAGGATAGCCAGCTGCAGCTATCACCAAGCTATGCTAGGTAGCTGGCCTCAGCTTTTTTTTTTTTTAATTTAACCTTTATTTAACTTGGCAAGTCAGTTAAGAACAAATTCTTATTTACAATGACAGCCTACCCCGGCCAAACCCGGACGATGCTGGGCCAATTGTGCGCCGCCCTATGGGACTCCCAATCACAGCCAGATGTGATACAGCCTGTATTCGAACCAGGGACTGTAGTGACACCTCTTGCACTGAGATACAGTGCCTTAGACCGCTGTGCCACTCAGGAGCCCAGCCCAGCTATGGGTAAACACAAGGTAAGCGCAGGCTTTAACC
This sequence comes from Oncorhynchus nerka, assembly GCF_034236695.1. Lineage (NCBI taxonomy): Eukaryota > Metazoa > Chordata > Actinopteri > Salmoniformes > Salmonidae > Oncorhynchus > Oncorhynchus nerka. The sequence continues at coordinate 57,026,373 of NC_088422.1, forward strand.
TACACATAGAACTGAATTAGCTGACTATCTTGAGATGGCGAGTCAGTCGGGAAAGGAGAAGTCCTCAACTTCTCAACTGCACACTCACATCAAACCACGCCCCAAGACAACTCTTATTTGCCTTCAGCTATTTCTTAATAAGCATGGATTAAAAACAAGGCCAAATCAGGAAGCGCAGTCGCCCTTCAAATACATTTTTTTCAGTTTCATGTTTTGAATGTTTGAAAACGTCTTTTCTGAACACCAAGTATGTGAGCTTATTTAAACCAAAAGTGATCAGCTGGTCCTTATGAGCAATTTTCTTACTATGCTGACTGATTGAATTTACCCCATATTCTCATTAATTTGCCTCTCCAGATGAAATAGAGGAATAGCATACTGTACCGCTGGTCTCAGGTCTCTTGCAGCGAATCTGTATGTGTTGATCTCCATCTTTATTGTCTCCATCTTTATTGTTCTCTCTCATCAGCACCAGTTTGTCTCCAGAGCTGAGCAGGCAGTGGTCCTTCCCTATCCAGTGAGTCGGGTACAGGGAGCACGTCTTGATGATCAGCCTGAAATACAAATAAATGTATGTCGTAAATAACCACATATTTTATCTATCAATAGTTTACTTGTAAAACCATATAAACTGCACATAAATATTTCTTTAGGAACATTGGTGACAATTAAGGTGAAACATCAGGGCAATGAAATGGTAGACTAGATTCCAATGCTACCTGTGGAAGAAGCCATGAGGGATCTCAGGTAGAAAGTAAACACAGACATTTATATCGTCCAGCTTGTCTTCTCCCCACATCTGCACCACCATTTGATTGTCCTGCAGGTAGCTGGGGAAGAGACATGCTCCGTCCAGATGACCCCTGGCCAAGTAGGATGACTTCCACTGCTTCTCCCCGGGTTTGAACTCCGGTGCCGCCGGGTTCAGGGGACTACCCACCTTAGCCGGGAGACAGACCTCAAAGTGCTGCAGGAGGCTAAGTAGTGTCCCCTCCTTAGTCCTACTTCCCACCACCTCCTCCACCAGATCTTCATCGTCCAGTCGCAGCCGCCTCAGTTCTCTGCGTACCAGGATCCGTGTGGCCGCGTTGTGCAGGGTGCCCTTCTCCTTGAAGTCATCCACCCACGTGCCCCGGTGGACCAATAGGTTGCCCTCTTTCCGCAGCTCGTCTCTGGGGATGGCCTCCATCTGCTTGACCAGGTCGTGCCTCACGATGGTCTGGGTTAGTAGAAAGGAGAGACGTTGGTAATAGGAGTACGGTGTCCATATTAGGACAGCAGTCAGAGTGACTCTGGCTCAACTTTCATGGACATATGATGTTGTCCTGATATGGACACCGTACTGGAGAATACTTTAAATACACTGTAATTCAAATAGATTACAGCATGTTCACTTTGCGACTTAATTGTGCCACCTACAGTGTCTTGCAAAAGTATTCACCCCCCTTTTTCCCTATTTTGTTGCATTACAACCTGTCATTTAAAAGGATTTTTATTTGGATTTCATGTAATGGACATACACAAAATAGTCCAAATTGGTTAAGTAAATGAAAAAAATGAAATACGGAAAAGTGGTGCGTGCATATGTATTCACCCCCTTTGCTATGAAGCCCCTAAATAGGATATGGTGCAACCAATTACCTTCAGAAGTCACATAGTTAGTGAAATAAAGTCCACCTGTGTGCAATATAAGTGTCAGATAATCTGTCACATGATCTCAGTAAAAGAAAGGCCCCAGAGTCTGCAACACCACCAAGCAAGCGGCACAATAGAGACCAAGGACATCGCCAAACAAGTCAGGGACAAAGTTGAGGAGAAGTACAGATCAAGGTTGGGTTATAAAAGAATATCAGATACTTTGGACATCCCGCAGAGCACCATCAAATCCGTTATTTAAAAAAATGAAAAGAACATGGCACCACAACAAACCTGCCAAAAGAGGGCCGCTCACCAAAACTCACAGACCAGGCAAGGAGGGTATTAATCAGAGAGGCAACAAAGAGACCAAAGACAACCCTGAAGGAGCTGCAAAGCTCCACAGCGGAGATTGGATTTATTAGTCCATAGGACCACTTTAAGCCGTACACTCCACAGAGCTGGGCTTTACGAAAGATTTGCCAAAAAAAAAGCATGTTTGGTGTTCGCCAAAAGGCACGGGGAGACTTCCAAACATATGGAAGAAGGTACTCTGGTCAGATGAGACTAAAATTGAGCTTTTTGGCCATCAAGGAAAACGCTATGTCTTGAATGATGGATGGCTCTAAATACAGGGAAATTCTTGAGGGAAACCTGTTTCAGTCGTCCAGAGATTTGAGACTGAGACGGAGGTTAACCTTACAGCAGTACAATGACCCTAAGCATACTGCTAAAGCAACACTCGAGTGATTTAAGGGGAAACATTTAAATGTCTTGGAATGGCCTAGTCAAAGCCCAGACCTCAATCCAATTGAGAATTTGTGGTATGACTTAAAGATTTCTGTACACCAGCGGAACCCATCCAACTTGAAGGAGGAGGAAAGGTTTTGCCTTGAAGAATGGGCAAACATCCCAGTGGCTAGATGTGCCAAGCTTATAGAGACATACCCCAAGAGACTTACAGCTGTAATTGCTGCAAAAGGTGGTTCTACAAAGTATTGACTTTGGGGGGTGAATAGTTATGCACGCTTATTTCTTGTTTGTTTCACAATAAAAAATATCTTGCATCTTCAAAGTGGTAGGCATGTTGTGTAAATCAAATGATACAAACCTCCCAAAAATCCATTTTTAATTTCAGGTTGTAAGACAACAAAATAAGATAAATGCCAAGGGGGGTGAATACTTTCGCATGCCACTGTACTCAAAGCACACTTAACCTAATCCTGGAGAGCTACAGGGACAGGAAATACCAGGTCTTGTTCTAGCCCAGCACAAAAGTACCTGATTCAACTAATTGAGAGTATGCATTTGTCAAATACTGGGCAAAAAGCCTCCGTACCCCTGTAGCTCTCCTGGACCAAGTATCGTTGATCACTAATTTAGAGGTTTTCCTTCCGTCACCCTCAGGTCTCACCTTGAAGAGTGAGATGAGAAAAGATGGCTGAACGAACACCCTATCCTTCAGAGCAGGGATCTCCTCGTACCACACGATGATGCCGATACGATGGAGGTAGCGTAGGATGGAGTGGACGTTCTCCTCGCCCAACTCAAGGTGCAGAATGAGGTCACTCAGAAGGTCATCAAAAGAAACTATTCCTGGTGTTGAGGAAAAGAGATGTCTGATTAGAGTAATGTGACCTAGTTATAATGCGGTACCTACCTCATTGTGTCGATATTAGGACAAGCACAATTTGACTGTCCTAACATGGACATATGTCAGTATTGATAATATAATTATTAAAAATGCAATTGACAGGGTTGAAGTTGATTTCATTTCAATTCAGTAACTTGAGAAAGTCAATTATAAAATTACAATTCAAAAGCCATTAACAAGGGATTTAAATGCTTTTTTAAAATAACTTACCGTGTTGAGGTATTTGGTTTTGTTTCACTAGGTCATGAATGACTAACTCAACTTCTTTGTAGCTTTTGGGCAGGGTCCTTTCAGCACATGGGAATGTATCCTTTGTTAAGATATGCCTCACAATGTGCTCCTTGAGCTTGACAATGTCCTCATGCATAGTGCAGTCAATAGGTACAAGTTCCAGGACCTGCAATCACATTAGAAACCAATTCATATACTTGCAGATCAAATGTTAGGCCATTTCAAAGAGCAAACACTCTTTACAACACTGACATTAGGACACAATACCTGTAAATGATACTCCATAAGCCGGTCAAGTTCGCTCATCTGTTCAGAAAACAGAGAGGGGTCTGTATTGCCCTTCAGGTTCTTCTGCTGTAGTTGTAAAACCTCATTCCTTTCTTTGAGCATGACTCGAACATTCTCCTCGATGTGTCTCTTCTTCTCCCTCACCTCATCTTGGTCTTGACACTGGTCACAATGAGTTCCCACCAGTAAGACCACAGAGGCAGGGACGCGAAGCTGGATGTTATTGATCCAGAAACACACCTTCTCTTTGTAAGACTGGGGGTCTTCCATGTTGTAGCTGAGACATTACAAAGATACATTTTGACATGTAAGGCAAGGTCATGCCCAAGTCAGTAAAACCAACAAACTACAGTATATTCATCAATATACTGTACTATCAATAAAACATTAGTGATCTTCGAAGCGATCTGTTGATGAAAATATTAGAAGACTGTAAAAGACTGATAAATGACAAAGGTCAGTTTCCCACAAATTAACACGTGTGCACAGTGATCTCCATCAACTGACATGTTTACCTGGCCAAATCAACAGCGAGGATAACGAGGGCTCTGGGGGTGATGAAGACGTGATGCGTCAGGTAGTATTCTTCCTGCCCTGCGAAGTCCCAGAATAGGAACCGGATCCCCTCCATATCCATCTCACTGATCTCTATCCCCTCCGTTCTGTCCTCCTCATCTACCCTCACAGGCCCCCCCTGCTTCAGGCTACGACACAGCGTGGACTTTCCAGCCATGGAGGAACCCAGGAACATGGTCTTGACTGTCCAGGCTGTGGTGTGCGTGTCAGGGCCTTCCTCCTCCATCATGGCGAAGTAGCTCTGAATGTCCCTCACTCCTCCGTCACACACCTCCTCTGGGGGGGTCCTCAGCGGGTTCCCTGTGGCCTTGAACAGGGTCAGCTCCGAGTTCCCCTTCTGGAACAGCTGGACTGGAAGTTCAGTCAGGCTATTCCGTTCTACAAACAGCTCCTTGAGTTTAGGTAGCCCCACCACTGCCTGGATGTCCTTCAGGCAGTTATTGGACAGGTTGAGGTAGGTGAGGCTGTGGCATTGACTCAGGTCCACCGGGAGTTTGGCCAGACGGTTGGTGCTGAGCTTGAGGAAATGTAGCTTCCCCAGATGAGGGAAGACATCTTCAGGGATGACCTTGATGTTGTTCTGGTTCATGTAGAGCTTCTCCAGAAGTTTCAAAGATCTAAACTCCAGGGGAAAGTCCACCAGCTCATTCCTGGAGAGGATGAGCTCTCTCAGGTTTACCAGGTTGGAGATCCAATTGAGCTGTCTCAGTTTGTTCCTCTGGAGGTCCAACCTTCTGACCTCGTCAGCATGCTCCAGGAGAATCGGAGGGACGGACTTCAGTTTTCTACCAGACAGGTCCCAATCTTTCTTACTCTGCCCAGTACCTAAAATGACATACATGTTAGGGAGACCTTGCCATGAAGGCATCTCTTTAACACTGTTGAAGCAGTATATATTCAGGGCAAACAATTAAATGTTGTTACATTGAGGAGCGGCACTTAATACACTTTTATAATCCAATCTGTAATCTATCCACAATAAAAGCAGATTATGTCTGGCCACAACAGCATCAACATCTATGAAGTCTCCTATCAACAGTAGTTACAAGACTGAATTAATGTGTGAGGTTTCCACACAAACAAATAAGGAGTAAATGTATGAACACCTTCCTAATATTGAGTTGCACCCCATTTTGCCCTCAGACAGCCTCAATTCGTGGGGGAATGGACTCTACAAGGTGTTGAAAACGTTCCACATGGATGCTGGCCCATGTTGACTCCAATGCTTCCACAGTTGTGTCAAGCTGGATGGATGTCCTTTGGGTGGTGGACCATTCTTTATACACACAGGAAACTGTTGAGCGTGAAATCCCAGCAGCATTGTAGTTATTGACACACTCAAACCGGTGGGTCTGGCACCTTCTACCATAAAAGTTAAAAGGCACTTAAATCATTTGTTTTGCCAAATCACCCTCTGAATGGCATACATGCACAATCCATGTTTCAATTGCCCTAAGGTTTAAAAATCCTTCTTTAACCTGTCTCCTCCCTTTCATCTACGCTGATTGAAGGTTACACACGGATTCACCTGGTCAGTTCATATCATGGAAAGAGCAGGTGTTCCTAATATTTTGTACACTCAGTATATGACTCATCAGTTCACTCAGTTGTCATTACCAGTAACTATGATGTTTCCTTTACAATCATTTATGACTGGGTTAAAGTCAGCCTTATATTACTGAATATGACTCTGATATGTATTATTTAATCTAGTTACAGTTGTATTACGCAATCCTTCATTTGATAATAGTTGTCAGTTGTACAATAAACTGAATTTCACTATGGCAAAAGAGAAAGTAACGAGACGAAAGCAAAGAGAGTTGTCTGTCTTTCATATTTTCATTTCAAATCCCCAATCCTCTCTCTCATCAATTAGTTACATAGGCAGTCATATAATTATTATCTATTATCTAATGCTAGTTTATTATGAAGAGCGTCATGGTACTTGCCATTAGGTCGAGACATGTTGCCAGACAGTGTTTGTGGTGCGTTGTCTCACCCACTTCCACAACCGGTATGCAAGGAGCTCTACACACAGGCAAATTCACCACTCGTCTTACTTCCTGGTTGTCTCTAATAGGCAGGTCCAAACAGTTCACTTCTCATCCCATTCATGCAAGATTATTGCTCCTTTTTCATAAAAGAAAAGTATAGACTCTGAAGTACAACACAGAATAGGTATTTAAAAAAGAATATAAGGGCTTACAAGATACACATTTTTACTGCCAAAACTTTTTCAAAACACATACAAGTATCCTGATAATCTAAATAGTCTGATTGTACAGATGTTTTGCATCTATAAAGAACCAAGTGCGGTTGTGTGACAATGAATGGCAAGGGGAAAAAAGTGGCACTATGCATTTCAAATTAATATAGACAATGTATCTAATCAACATTCAAAAATCTAGAACGCTTTGGTTTCGATATCCTCTGTCATACTTGACTTTCGTTTACTGTAAATGTCCCCTCGGTATAGAGCTCACCAGTTTGTAGTCCTAAAAAACGGAAATGAGTTACGTCTGGTTTGTTCAGCCATTATCATGGGGAAAATGAATGGGGAAAGAAATAGGGTTTCGGGATAAACGCCAAAAATCAGGTCTGAAGTTAACACAGGCTTAGGAGATCTTATACGTTTTGTTCTAATGGATAATATCAGATAGTTAACATTACCTTTATGAATTATGAAGCCTTTATGTGCTTTTTTTTATGACATAAACACTTCAAAATCCACAAAAAGTCACGTTAGCTGATAAAGATTACCTCATAGAACAAAATGTATAAGATCGCCTAAGCCTGTGTATACCACATATCATATCTTCGGCATTTATCCAAAAACCCTACTTAAACGGCATTCATTTCCCGACAGGCTTTGTCCAACGAACCATAACGGAGTTAGTGCCAAGAAAAATACGTTATTAGTTTCAGTCTCAACGCACAAGCCCAGCCCACCGGAGGATCTGTCTTTTTCAGCCATCTATTTTCTGCGGTTGAGTGTTGCAAAATCCACTTGAATGCTTTCATTTTACTCCTGTGACCCTTTAATAGTCTTGCTTGTGCATGTCATTTTTGCCTGTTAACTTTAAGACTGCGAAAATGTTTGTAATGACCTGTCGAACACACAGGTCTGGGCTCAATTGAAGACATTGGGCGCGTTCGAGTGGATCAGTTTTGATAAGACGTTGAACAACGTTGGTCACCGCCTTTCAAAGTGTGCTGCATAATGGGTATAAACTTGTCCAACTTGCAACTACATGTCGACTGCATGACCTTTACAACAACCAAATGATCACAGGCCATGAGCTTTCGACTGCAGTCGACTGGAAATGTCTCCATTTGCTCCTCACCAACAACTGCAACTTGAAGTCAGAACCACAGCATTGTGTGAGACCTGTTTTTCTGGAAGTGAAAGGCACCACATGCTCATAAATATAGCCAACTATCATTGGTTATTATCAAGGCATGTTTACTGTTTTGGGTGCATGACTATTTAGAACTTAAATACATATTTATCCTTACATCCTTACAATCTAATTACATAGGCCTACATGTGATCCAAATTTCGAATTCCTACTTTCAACAATATTTATCTAGATGTTACTGCAATGTTGTGTCCCATGTTAAAGCCTACAATTAGTCTTGTCTGTAGTATTGCTGTCACCAAACAAATTCACATTTGTTGATTGTTTATTAAGTGTGAATAAAATGGAATATGTTGTAGGCTACACATGGGTTATTGAAGGGGATTTCGACACTGGCAATTTAAGAGGCTTAATCTGTGTCAGGGAAACCGGCCCTTAAACCCCCTAATCTATTGACACACCGGTGTGTCAATTTAAGTAACACAATACAAAAAATCCACTGCAAAATCTGTCAATTTAAGCTAGAGATGTGTTTTTTTCCCCATGGGCTGCGTCTCAATCCAACACATCTGCCTACCCTTCCGCATCTGCGGTGGAAAGTGACAGAGCTACAGCTCTGTTTGTCAGACCAGGAGGCATCCTGAAAATTGGTCTTCTCATGAAAAAGCATGTGTTTGTAGCATCCAAATGCTTACAAATGGTTACAAACTATTATGAACACTATAGAAAGAGGAGACTCTCACGAACACGATAGTGTTCTCCGTTTTGCTTTTTACGACCTACACAAACCCCACGGGACTCATCTGAATTAGGTAACGCTGGTGTGCCAACGTTTGTCTGTAATGTCTGCACAGTTTGAGCTAAAACTACAGTAATGTGACCCCACTGTAGAAAGGAGAGACTTTCACGAACACGATTGTGTTCTCCATTTTGCTTTACAAGTGTCCCGGGACTAGTCTAAAGCTAAAGAAATATATTTCTTAAGCTTTCTTATACCTCCTTGTCACGGATCCCCCGGTACTGCTGCTCATTCCATTCAACAGCTCTGGACGTCTACGTCACTGGCCTTCTAGGCGTCACTGAACTGGATTCGTTACCACCAACCCCAGACTGTCTTGTATCATTATGCACACCTGGTTCCCATTTCCCCTGATTAGTGTGTTATATACAGTCAAAGTCGGAAGTTTACATACACCTTAGCCAAATACATTTAAACTCAGTTTTTCACAATTCCTGACATTCAATCCTAGTAAAAATGGCCTGTCTTAGGTCAGTTAGGATCACCACTTCATTTTAGGAATTGGAAATGTCAGAATAATAGTCGAGATAATTATTTATTTCACCTTTTATTTCTTTCATCACATTCCCAGTGGGTCAGACGTTTACATACACTCAAATAGTATTTGGTATCATTGCCTTTAAATTGTTTTACTTGGGTCAAACATTTTGGGTAGCATTCCACAAGCTTCCCACAATAAGTTGGGTGAAGAGTTGAAAACAGCAGGTCTGGGACAAGGTAGCATGTCCGGTGAACAGGTCAGGGTTCCATAGCTTCAGGCAGAACAGTTGAAACTGGAGCAGCAGCACAACCAGGTGGACTGGGGACAGCAAGGAGTCATTTGGCCAGGTAGTCCTGAGGCCTGCTCCTGGGGCTTAGGTCCTCCGAGAGAAAGAGCGAGAGATAGAGAGAAAGAGAGAGAATTAGAGAGAGCATACTTAAATTCACACTGGACACCGGAAAAGACAGGAGAAATACTCCGGATATAACAGACTTACCCTAGCCCCCCGACAAACTACTGCAGCATAAAAACTGGAAGATAGTTCAGGAGACACTGTGGCCCCGTCTGACGATACCCCCAGACAGGGCCAAACAGGCAGGATAAGAGTTGTGAAAGTTGATAGTATCTTACAAATGATTCACAGCTGTAATGGCTGCCAAAGGTGCTTCCACCAAATATTATGCGATTATGATATTTCCTGGGGGGGGGATGTTCTATAACTTTATTTTACCTTTAAAATGTGAAGCAGGTTGTGTAGATCTGTAGGAAAACGTTCAATCCCTTTTTATATGTCATTTTAAGGCAGCAAAATGTGTAAAAAGTTTAAGGGGGTGTAGACTTTCTATAGGCATTGTATATGACAAATAAATGTGATATAACTTGGTTTCTTTTTCATAACCTGTGGACCCAGAGGACAAGGATTGGCCCTCATTGTTATCTGATATCATTTTGTATACACATTATAATTTGTCCACTAACATTTATTAAAATGTGCATGGCATCCAATTTATGTAAAGTAAAATAAACATAAATATGTCAAATAAGCAGCTATGGGGAGCAGGATCGATGCTGAATAAAGTGGCTTGCCTCGACGGGCAGTGCCGCCAGTCGGGAGAAGATCAGCTTTGTGCTCCACTGGCAGGAAGAGCATGGCTGCCGTCTGAATAAAATTGGCCTGTAGCAGGTGCCCACCAGCGATGCCAATGGGTGTCCCAACTGTCGCACCTCAATCGATCACTCTGCCTGCCGAGTGCTCATTGCTAACTGGGCTGATGTCCACTCTTGGACTGTCTTTGGTAGATCACACTGAATCCAATCCACTGGACTGGATTTGGTAGATCACACTGAATCCAATCCACTGGACAGGATTTGGCTTTCTGAAGATGCAAAAAACATCTAAATCTACTACAAAACATACAGAATAGCTGTAATGACAATTACTTATGTATTTATGTATTTTCTCTATAATACTACTATTTTATTTCATAACTAGCTACCAAGAAGCCATTTCAGGCTATCAAGTTAGAGTAGCTAACTTGTCTAACTATCTTAGCTGGCATGCCTGCTGGCAAGGTTAGTAGAGTTTAGAAAAGCAAGTAAAAACAAATGTATGGAATAAGACTCATATTCCTTTCAATCTTTAAACCAGATTTTTGCAGAGAAGCATATTTAGTTTCTTTAAAAAAAGAACCACCAGTCAGGATGACACAGACAGCTCAAGAGGTACAGTATGCTTAGATATGCAGAAAAATATACACATGCAACAATTTCAAAGATTTTAGAGTTACAATTCATGTAAGGAAATCAATTGAAATACATTATTTAGGCCATAAGCTATTGATTTCACATGACTGGGAATACAGATATGCATATGTTGGTCAACATCTATTGGATGCCCCAAACAATCGGAAAGGGGATTAATCAGAGAAAATGACTTTACCCTAGTTCTCAGCAGTCCAATCCCTGTACCTTTTGCAGAATATCAGTCTGTCCCTGAAAAGTGGCTTCTTTGCTGCCCTTCTTGACACCAGGCCATCCTCCAAAAGTCTTCGCCTCACTGTTTGTGCAGATGTACTAACACCTGCCTGCTGCCATTCCTGAGCAAACTCTGTACTGGTGGTGCCCCGATACTGCAGCTGAATCAACTTTAGGAGACGGTCCTGAGGCTTGCTGGACTTTCGGCACGTGTTTCCTTGCAGGTAACCATGATTGACAAAGGAAATGCAGTGGAAATGTTTTTTGGGGGGATTCAGTTAATTTGCATGGCAAAGACGGACTTTGCAATTAATTGCAATTCACCTGATCACTCTTCATAACATTCTGGAGTATATGAAAATTGCCATCATACAAACTAAGGCAGAAGACTTTTGTAAAAATTAATATTTGTGTCACTCTCAAAACCTTTGGCCATGACTGTATGTACATATCCCAACCAGAAGGCATAGATTACAGGCAACATCCACACAGAGCTAAAGGCCAGCGCTACCGCTTTCAAGGAGCGGGACACTAATCCGGACGCTTATAAAAAAATCCTGCTATGCCCTCAGACTAATCAATCAAACTGGCAAAGTGTCAATACAGGACTAAGATTGAATCCTACTACACCAGCTCTAACACTCGTCGAATGTGGCAGGGCTTGCAAACTATTACGAACTAGAAAGGGAAACCCAGCCGGAGAGCTGCCCAGTGACACGATCCTACCAGACAGGCTAAATACCTTTTTATTCTCGCTTTGAGGCAAGCAACACAGAAGCATGCATGAGAGCACTAGCTATTCCCGGACGACTGTGTGATCATGCTCTCCATACCCGACATGAGCAAGACCTTTAAAAAGGTCAACATTTGTATGGCCGTAGGGCCAGATCGATTATCGGGACATGTACTCAGAGCATGCGCAGCCCAACTGGCATGTGTCTTCACTGACATTTTCAACCTCTCTCTGACCGAGTCTGTTATATCTACATGTTTCAAGCAGACCAGCATAGTCCCTGTGCCCAAGAAGCGAAGATAACCAGCCTAAATGACTACCGTCCTGTAGCACTCACATCGGTAGCCATGAAGTGCTTTGAAAGGCTGGTCATGGCTCTTATCAACACCATCATCCTGGAAACCCTAGACCCACTCCAATTCGCATACCGCCCCAACAGATCCACAGATGACGCAATCTCCATCGCACTCCACACTGCCCTTTCCGACCACATATGTGAGAATGCTGTTCATTGACAACAGCTCAGCGTTCAACACCATAGTGCCTACAAAGCTCATCACTAAGCTAAGGACCCTGGGAGTAAACACCTCCCTCTGCAACTGGATCCTGGACTTCCTGACGGGCTGCCCCCAGGTGGTAAGGGTAGGCAACAACTCATCCGCCACACTGATCCTCAACACGGGGGCCCCTCAGCGGTCTATGCTTAGTTCACCCACGACTGCATGGCCAAGCATGACTCCCACACCATCATTAAGATTTCTGATGACACAAAGATGGTAGGTGTAACGGCGTTCGTCTGTAGAAAGAGAGTCGGACCAAAATGCGGCGTGGTGGTTACTCATGTTTTTTTAATGAAGAATAGCGATACATGAAATAAATAAAAAAATAAAAAAACAACAAACGAAACGAGAAAACCTAATTACAGCCTATCTGGTGAAACTACACAGAGACAGGAACAATCACCCACAAAATACACAGTGAAACCCAGGCTACCTAAATATGGTTCCCAATCAGAGACAACGAGAATCACCTGACTCTGATTGAGAACCGCCTCAGGCAGCCAAGCCTACTCTAGACACACCCCTAATCAGCCACAATCCCAATGCCTACAAAAACCCCAATACGACAACACAATGAACCCATGTCACACCCTGGCCTGAACAAATAATTAAAGGAAACACAAATTACTAAGACCAAGGCGTGACAGTAGGTCTGATCACCGACAACGATGAGACAGCCTATAGAGAAGAAGTCAGAGACCTGGCAGTGTGATGCCAGGACAACAACCTGTCCCTCGACATGAGTAAGACAAAGGAGCTGATCGTGGACTACAGGAAAAGTGAGGGCTGAACAGGCCGCCATTTACTTCGATGGGGCTGTAGTGGAGCAGGTTGAGAGTCTCAAGTTCCTTGGTGTCCACATCACCAACAAACTGTCATGGTCCAAACACACTAAGACAGTCATGAAGGGGGCACAACAATGCCTTTTCCCTCTCAGGAGACTGCAAAGATTTGGCATGAGTCCCCAGATCCTCAAAATGTTCTACAGCTGCACCATCGAGAGCATCCTGACCAGTTGCATCACTGCCTGGTATGGCAACCTTTGTTTTTGCACTGCTGCTGGTCACTGTTTATTATATATGCATAATCACTTTACCCCTAACTACATGTACGAATTACCTCTACCATCCTGCACCCCCTACTATGTTGACTGTAACGTTAATATGGTGACAATGAAGTAGGCTGTGTGTAGCGGTTATGCTATGAAGGTTTGGCTTGGAAAGGTTTTTTCGCCTGGTCACATACAGCTTACGTCTTGTGCACTGAAGTCCACAAGCAAAGAGAGAAGGTGAGAGGAGGAGAGTGCGCAAAGCGAGAAGGAATTATACAACAATCAAAGGGATCATGCTGTTTGTATGTGGCTGCAATGAAAGTGAACTATGTTTGCATATAATCAGGGGTGTATTCGTTCTGCCGATTCTGTTGGAAAACGGAAGCAAACGGAACAAAATGGGGATTAACATACCTGAATTATAGAAACTCTGTAACTGTTGGACTAAGGATTTTACACCCTAGCTAGATGCAAGACAAGGGTGTGCAAGGCAAGAGTGTGCAAGGTGGTATTAAATATGTCACCTTGATTACAAAATTGTCTCTCGACCTGTGCACCTATGTTGTAAACTTTCATTCATAGGCTAGCAACCTCATGATGGTCACAAGGAAAATTCAACTATCATGTAGTAGCATAAACCTATCGAAGTTACATTGAGTTAGGTGAATGGAAAATGAATGACAGTCATCCAATATACTGCAATAGAAATAAGGCCATGCTCATAAAAAAATAATTGTCCTCCCTCATCTTAAACGACAATGACCATCACTGATATCAATATAATGTGTTGTCATCCCTACTACATCTAATATGGCGGACTTGTTACAGTGCCTTGCAAAAGTATTCATCCCCCTTGGCGTTTTTCCTATTTTGTTGCAATAAAACCTGTCATTTAAATAGACTTTTATTTGGATTTCATGCAATGGAAATACACAAAATAGTCCAAATTGGTGAAGTGAAAAAAAAGTACTGGTGCAACCAATTACCTTCAGAAGTCACATAATTAGTTAAATAAAGTCCACATGTGTGCAATCTAAGTGTCACTTGATCTCAGTATATATATATGCCTGATCTGAAAGGCCCCAGAGTCTCCAACACCATTGAGCAAGGGGCACCACCAAGCAAGTGGCACCAAGAAGACCAAGGAGCTCTCGAAACAGATCAGGGTCAAAGTTGTGGAGAAGTACAAATCAGGGTTGGGTTGTAAAAAAACATCTGAAACTTTGGACATCCCACGGAGCACCATTAAATCCATTATTACAAAATGGAAAGAATATGGCACCACAACAAAACTCACAGACCAGGCAAGGAGAGCATTTGATCAGAGAGGCAACAAAGAGACCAAAAATAACCCTGAAGGAGCTGCAAAGCTCCACAGCAGAGATTGGAGTATCTGTCCATAGGACCACTTTAAGCTGTACACTCCACAGAGCTGGGATTTACTTTAGAGTGGCCAGAAAAAAGCCATTGCTTAAAGAAAAAAAAGCAAACACGTTTGTTGTTCACCAAAAGGCATGTGGGAGACTCCCAACACATATGGAAGAAGGTACTCTGGTCAGGTGAGACTAAAATTGAGCTTTTTGGCCATCGAGGAAAACACCTCACATCACCCCGAGAATACTATCCCCACAGTGAAGCATGGTGGCGGCAGCATCAAGCTGTGGGGATGTTTTTCATCGACAGGGACTGGGAAACTGGTCAGAATTGAAGAAATGACAGACGCCGCTAAATACAGGGATATCCTTCAGGGACACCTGTTTCAGTCTTCCAGAGATTTGAGACTGGGACAGAGGTTCACCTTACAGCAGGGCACTGACCCTCAGCATGCTGCGGCAACACTGGAGTGGTTTAAGGGGAAACATTTAAATATATTGGAATGGCCTAGTTAAAGCCCAGACCTCAATCCAACTGAGAATCTGTGGTATGACTTGAATATTGTTGTACACCAGCGGAACCCATCCTACTTGAAGGTGCTAGAGCAGTTTTGCCTTGAAGAATGGGCAAAAATCCCAGTGGCTAGATGTGCCAAGCTTATAGAGACATACCCCAAGAGACTTGCAGCTGTAACTGAGAAAAGTGGCTATACAAAGTATTGATTGGTGGTGTTGGGGTGAATAGTTATGCATGCTCAAGTTTCAGTTTTTTTGCCTAATGTCTTGTTTGTTTCACAAGAAAAAATATTTTGCATCTTCAAAGTGGTAGGCATGTTGTGTAAATCAAATAATACAAACCCCCCAAAAATCCATTTTAATTTCAGGTTGTAAGGCAACAAGATAGGGAAAATGCCAAGGGGGGTGGATACTTTCGCATTCCACTGTAGGCCTAGGAGGCCTATTTGCGGAACACTGGCCTGTGTGCTCTGGCTGTACTGGCTGTTTCAAGGAATCTATTATGCGTGTTAGTGCTTCAACCTGTGCAGTTGTTGTGTGGTGGTATTTTTGCTTTTATGGGACCTTTTCCTTAACATTAGGATCTTTACCAGGCTCTTCCTCAAGCTGCATACTGAATACATTTGTAGGTTTATGGCCGGGTGTTGATCCTAGCCCACGTTTTCTCTCGCTTTCATCATTAGTCATTTTCATTACATGCCTCAGTATTTCTTCATCACTTACTTGGTTGTCTGAAAGGAGAGGTTTCAGCTCCCTGTGGACATCACCATGCCTATGCCCTAGTCCCTGCTACACTGTGTGTTGGAATACACCTTGGACTGTCACAACTCCTACCGAAGGTGGCTCCCCTTCCTGTTCGGGTGGCGCTCGGCGGTCGTTCGTCATCGGCCTACTAGCAGCCACTGATCCTTTTTTCCCCTGGTCTGTTTATTAGTTACACCTGTGTTTAGGTAGGTTAATTGGTTGGTCTTAATTATCCAGCCGGCCCGACTGCTGGGTGTGCTTGATTATTTTCTGTGTACTATTGTGCACGACTGTAAGTCACGGTGTTAAGTCTATGTGTGTTTTTCTGGACTGTTTAGTTTGCCGTGTTTTGGGGCATTTGTTTGGGTGGCGTCATTTCCACCAGTGTGGTGAGTTAAAAGTATCGCTACCTTGAACCCTCTGTTTCCTGCGCCTGACTTCTTCCTCCACTACACCCCGGGCATTACATGGACTGTCTCTGAGCTGTACTTTGTCAGCATTGGCTTGTTTAGACATGAATGAATTCTCAGTTTTAGCCCTTTAACTTGGTAAATGAACTGTTGTGGCATCTCATGCTCATTCTGTTTGGTGCACACTAGCTCTTGGGATAGTTACATGTATGTGCAATGTTTTTCCCCCAGATGAGACTGGAGAAACCCCTTGAGGTCAGCTACTGTGATGTCATCCTTATTTATGAGCATGTACTTAAAGTTTGCTGGCTTTATTATCCTCAGTACACTTCTGACTATCTCTGGATCACTGAAGTTATCTTTGGTACCTTTTTCCATCTGCAAACATTGTTGTAGCTTATGTCTGACACATGGTCGCTTATTTGACCCCCCTTTATTATTTATGCTCTGCAGTGTTAGGAAGAGATCTCTTCGGGAGACCACTTTCTCATGTGTCTGGTGTGGTACAGATTCAGAATGACTGCTACTGTGTGGTGGATAACTATGTGGTGCTGTGTGCTGAGTCTCGACAGGCTGTAGTGTAGAGATCATTTTGAGAGATAATCTGTAGGGTTGTGGTCTCCTGTAACCTCACCTGATCAGGACAGTCATGACACAACCAACAGGTGGCGCCGATCCTGGACGAGCTCCCAAAAATCTCAGGCATAGAACCACGTAAAACAGATCATAGTTTGTGTTAAACAGGAGAAAAGATACATTTTGGGTGCGTCACAGACTCACTATGAACAAATACTGCGTTTGGAAATTATTTCTGAGGGTTGGAGTGTGTCAATGTCTGTCGGTAAATAAAATAAAACAAGAAAATTGTACCGTCTGGTTTGTTTAATATAAGGAATTTCATGTATAGCATTTACTTTTACTTTTTACTTTTACTGAAGTATAACAATGTTGTACTTTTTCCACCACAGTACTTAAGTACATTTAAAACCAGATACTGTATATTTAGACCTTTACTCAAGTGACATTTTACTAGGTGACGTTAACTTTTTTTTCTATTAAGGTATCTTTACTTTTACTCAAGCATAACAATTTTGTTATTTTTTCACCACTGAGTGTCCGTTAGTTATGAACATTATTATACGCTAAAGTCAATATCGAATATCAAGTTAACTTCACCATAGCGCTTTGGTGATGAAAGGGGCAAGTTACCCACATGACTTTACTATATAAATGTAAAACATGATCAGTAAACAGCTGTGGACTTTTTAGGATAGTCACATCCCTAATGCCCTGTGCTGGTTGGGGATGGTTTTACACTCTTAGAAACATGGTTACTAAAGGGTTCTACTGCTGTCCCCATTGGAGCACACTGTTTTCTAAGAGTTTAGGCCTTCATGAAATATTGCACTGTCAATCAATTCATGTCTGGTTAAATAAAATTTAAAAATGAAACTGAGAAACATTAAGTAATCTTTATTGCATAGGGAGTACATCTTTAGAAAATTAATATTTCATAAAATATGTTAAAGTTAATAGATACATTAATACTAGAATGTTGCAGATACTGTATTAAAAGTCAACCAATCCACCGGCTATAGATCTCTCTCTCTCTCTCTCACACACACACACACACACACACACACACACACACACACACACACACACACACACACACACACACACACACACAGCTATGTCATACTATACATGTGAGGACTTTTTGCGAACTAACATTTTCTTCCCATTGAAAATCCTATTTTCCTTAAACCTAACCCTTACCTTAACACTGACCTTAACCCTAACCTGAACCCCTAACAATAAACCTAAACCTATCCACTAACCCTAAAATAGCCTTCTTGGCAAAATGTCATCACTTCTCTGAATTTTAGTTTGTTGTGAGGACTTTGATACTCACAAGTATAGAAAAACATGTCCGCACGCACACGCACATGCACACACCGTCTTGTACAGCTAACCTTGTGGAGACACAATTCAGTACCATTCAAAATCCTATTTTCCATAACTACTAACCCTAAACCTGTCACTAACCTAACCCGTACTTTTACCCTTACCCTAGCCTTAACCCTAACTCCAATCTTAACCCAAAAACTTAACCTTAACCCTAACCTTAAACCTAACCCTAGCTCCTAACCCTAAAACTAACCCTAGAATCTAAACCTTACCCTCAACATAATTCTAACCCTATACCCCCTAGAAATAGCATTTGACCTCGTGGGGACTAACAAAATATGCCCAGGTGGTCAACATCTTGTTTGTTTACTAGAATAGTTAAACACACGCACACACACACACACACACACACACACACACACACACACACACACACACACACACACACACACACACACAGTGCAATTGGAGAGTCATCCAGATGCTCCCAGTCTAAAGACTGTTGACATCTAGTGGAGTCAGCAAGTGACATGTCCGGCTCCGCTTTGTGCTGCAGCCAGCTGTGTAGCTCCTCCCTCAGAGTCCAGGGGGCGTCTTCTGGCTAAAGCCATTTGGGAATAGGTTAGATAGGAATAAAT
The DNA here is from genome assembly GCF_034236695.1 of Oncorhynchus nerka. Lineage (NCBI taxonomy): Eukaryota > Metazoa > Chordata > Actinopteri > Salmoniformes > Salmonidae > Oncorhynchus > Oncorhynchus nerka. The sequence continues at coordinate 57,045,306 of NC_088422.1, forward strand.
GTGTCAAACTGTTTGGCATGACACCAATGAAACATATTAGCATATTAGCATACCTTCTAGCATACAGTCAGAGTGTCAGTCTGGTCATCCTCCAGTAGTCCTGCTATGCAGAGGTAAGGCGTGGCGATGGGCTGGAGGTGGGCGTGTGTCTGGTCGGGGAGGGGATGGTCTGAGTAAGAGGGGCTAGGGGGAACACCCGTCTGCAGGATGAATTGCTGCAGGTTACACTGCCTCAGCTCCTTGTTCATCTCCTCCAGCGCCTCACACCTCTCCTGGAGGGCAGAGACAAGATGTCATGTTATTTTAGTGTCAAGCATCAAACAATTTCATGTAAACTTGATTGTTAAAACTTCTTATGGATCAAATCCCGTTAGCAGGATCGATTTGACAACATCCGGTGAAATGGCAGAGCTCCAAATTCAAATGAAATTATTGCAAGTATTTAACTTTCATACAATCACAAGTGCAATACACCAAAATGAAGCTTAACTTCTTGTTAACGTCTCTAGGTTAGGGGGCAGCATTCAGAATTTTGGATGAAAAAGATGCCCAAATTAAACGGCCTGCCACTCGGACCCAGAAGATATGATATGCCTATAACTGGTAGATTTGGATAGACAGCAATCTAAAGTTTCCAAAACTGTTAAAATAGTGTCTGTGACTATAACAGAACTGATTTGGCAGGCGAAAACCTGAGAAAAATCCATTCAGGAAGTATTTTTTATTTGGTTTTGAAGTTTTCTATTCAATGCCATTGCAGTATCCATTGACTTAGGACTCAATTTGCAGTTCCTATGCCTTCCACTTGATGTCAACAGTCTTTAGATTTTCTTTAAATGTTTAGAAATTGTTTCAGGCTTGTATTCTTATAAATGAGGGAGTAAGACCAGTCTGAATGAGTGGACCCTGACGTGTCACAGAGTTTTTTCACGCGCAATCCCGAGAGAGTGCATTTCTTGTTTACCTTTTATATTGACAACGTTATTGTCCGGTTGAAATATTATAGATCATTTAGGCTAAAAACAACCTGAGATGTGAATATAAACATCGTTTGACATGTTTCTATGAACTTTACGGATACAATTTCGATTTTTTTGTCTGCCTGTTTTGACTGCATTTGAGCCTATGGATTACTGAAGAAAACCCGCAAACAAAACGGAGGTTTTTGGATATAAAGAGACTTTATCCAACAAAAGAACATTTATTGAGTAAATGAATGTCTTCTGAGTGCAACCATATGAAGATAAAAGGATAATGGTCTAATTGTATCTCTATTTCTGAGTTTTGTAACGCTTCTGCTTGGCTGGTTACTGTTTGTAATAATTTGTCAACTGGGCTATGTTCTCAAATAATCGTAAGGTATGCTTTCGCCGTAAAATAACACTTCTGAAAATTCTGATAATGTAGTAGGATCTCATCTGATACTACTCTAGTAATGAGGTTTGTAGCCAAATGGGGGTGGAATAAATGATTCAGGGGAGGATGAGTATCCAAAGAAACTCATAGGGCTGGATTCCCAGACACAAATTAAGCCTAGTCCTGCACTAAAAAGCATGCTCAATGGAACATTTCCATTCAAATAACGTTTTGGTCCAGGGCTCAGCTTAATCCGTCGGGGAAACCGTCCCATAAGGAAGCGTAGGGAAAGACAGTTGTTCTATTATTAACACAGGAAGCCAAAGGCAAGTTTCCATCTTTGGGAAGACAACACAGGTGTATTCCACAGGTGTCCTCTCAAGCTCAATAACTCCTCTTTATTGCTCTCCTGCTATTACAGGATACAGTTAACCCCCAGACTGCCGAGTTACACAATGTACTGCCTCTGGGCTTACAGTGTCAGATACAAAGAATAATCCCCAAACAAGTTATATAGAATGTGACGCAACCATCTTTGAACAAAGCTCTTTTATACTGAATATCCTAGGTTGCTTTCACTGGGTTTAGCTCTTGTGAGACGTTTAGTGGTGAGTGGCTTTGTCAGTTATTTTGTATCATTGAACACAATGAAGGGATTATAGTCTGATTGCTACATGCACTACATACACAAAAAAAGTGCTATCTAGAACCTAAAAGGGTTCTTCGGCAATAGGGGAAACCTTTGAAGAATCCTTTTTGGTTCCAGGTAGAACCCTATTGGTTTCCATATAGAACTCTTTCTCCAGAAGGTTTGGAACCATTTTTCTAAGAGTGTAGGCTAGTAATCTAACACAATTGGACAGGTTAGAGTTTCCACATAAGAGGGATTTATTGGCGAGACAAGGAAAATGGTTCAACTCCCATTGGGATCTTCATGAAGCAAAATGGTAACATACGGCATCCATAATAGGAACTATAATGTCATCAGATCTCAGGAAAAACTCAGTCAGTGGTTATGTATTAAACTGTACCTGTAACCGTAATTCTGCAGTCTGCAATGCCTTTTTCGTCTCTGTCAATGACATGTCCACCTCTGCACCCTTCTGAAGCCGATTGTATAGCTCCTCCCTCAGCGGTCCCAGGGCCTCCTCTGGTTGCGGGGTGCCCGGACGAGAGCTCCGTCTGCGGGCCTCAACACGAAAGTCCTGCCCCAGCCTGGATGAATGGCTCTGGAGGTCCTTGAGCCGGAAGTTGTATTCATCCATAGAGGCGTAGAGTTGGTGCAGATGTCCCTGGATATCTGTACGGCCAATACAAATCTGTGTTGGTGCCTGGATGTTCCTACTGTATATGAGTGTAGGCCTACATATTCCTAGGTTACATACATTATTGCTGCATAAATTACGTGTGCGTAGGAGATGTGTAACATATACTGATATGCTAAGATGTGTTTTCAAAATTGCCTCTGAGGGGATTGATAGGTGTATTGAAGTGACTGGAATTTAATGGAATACATACCCTGCTCCTTGTCCTTCTCTCGCTGCATCTGCTTCTCCCAGTAATCCCCATGCAGCTCTGCCTCGTTCTGTCTCAGCCTTGTCTCCAGCACATCCATCTCCTCTACTAGGCCTGGATTCAGGCCTGGGACAGGAGTTACAGGCCTCCCCATCTCCCACACCCCTGCCTCCCTTTCCAAAGCCACCAGATGGGACTCCAGGTCCTGTAGCATCTCCTGCTGCTGCAGCACCTGCCTGAAGACCTCCTCCTTGGATGGGTCAGACGGGGAGAGTGGGGGAGGGGAGGCGGTGGGGGAGACCAGGGATGGAACAGGCGAGGCCCTGGGCTCTGGTGAGGCTCTTGGACTAGGTGACCAGGCCTTGTTAGCTTTAGTCCTTCTGGGGATTGTAGAAGGACCAAGGTTGAAAGTGAGGGCCTTCTTCGGCTCTCGGCATCTGGAGGGCATGGGTGAAGGGTGCCTGAGCAAAGGGTGGACCCTATCCAGGGTGGGTCTGTTAGGTCCGTCAGTGGTGGAGGGGCCTGTGCGACGCAAGATGAACTGGACCTCGATGGCCAGCTGACCCAGATAAGACAGAGACTCTAAGGGACAGTCATCTGCCACAAGCTGCATCTCTGTGCCTCGTAGCTTCTGGATGAGAACATAGCGACCTGTCTGACCTGTGGAAAAGACACACCAAGACAGGAGTGAGATGGAATAAGGGAATAAGCTGATAAACTGTGCTCAAAAAGCTTTGAAACGAATGAACAGCAAAGGCAATTACATCAGACAAAGACTGACCAATAGCCTGTGCGAGGGCGATGACCACATCCTGACAGGAAGTCTCCAATGATAGGCCGCACACCACCCTGACCATGCCATCCACCCATACCTTCAGCTCCATCTTGGCCTGTCAATCAAACTCAGAGGAACATGGCCACCACAGCATCCACCTGTGAGAGAGGAGGGGAAATGTCAATATACTTAGTTCAAATAATAAACTATTTCACAGTACCAAATCAACCTATAACTCCTAGGCGCAAATATCAGGTATTTCAATGGAGGAAATTAGTTTGGTGCGTATTCCCATAACTGGAGCCGAAGACTTCAACAGAAAAACTCTCACATTTCTCTTGTGGGAAAAATGTGACCGCCCAACTCTGAAATCCGACACCTACAGTCCTGTACCGATCATCTGTATTGACGCCTGACCAGAGAAGGCAGAACCGACCAGAGAGTAAGGGGAGGTGAGGGGAGGAGGAGGTGTATTGTGTTCCATTCTCATGGTGTCAATATCCTGGTATGAGCAAAAACCAATTCAATGCGGCTTTGCACCTAAGAATTTGATAGAAAAATATGGCTTCCTATGCTGTAAACCTAGAGACAGAACGTAATACCTCTTTGGAAGAGGAGGATAGGTTAGGAAGAAGAGAGAGAGGAGGACACAGACACCAAGGCAGCCTAAGAATGTTGCTCTTCAAAAGGCCAAGACCTCCCCATCACAGTTGACAACTCCAAGGTGTCCCCCTTCCCAGAGTGCAAAGAGCCTTGGCGTGACCCTGGACAACACCCTGTTGTTCTCTGCAAACATTAAAGCAGGGATTCGTCCTGCAGGTTCATGCTCTACAACTACCGTAGAGTACGACCCTACCTCACACAGGAAGCGGCACAGGTCCTAATCCAGGCTCTTGTCATCTCCCATCTGGACTTCTGCAACTTGCTGTTGGCTGGGCTCCCCGCTTGTGCCATCAAACCCCTGCAATTTATCCAGAATGCTGCAGCCTGATAGGTGTTCAACCTTCCCAAGTTCTCTCATGTTGCCCCGTCTCCTCCGCACACTCCACTGGCTTCCTTTCGAAGCTTGCATCCACTCCAAGATCATGGCACTTGCCTACGGAACAGCAAGAGGAACTGCCCCTCCCTACCTTCAGGCTATGCTCAAACCCTACATCCTAACCCGAGTACTCCGTTCTGCCACCTCTGGTCTCTTGGCCCTCCCAGCCCTACGGAAGGGCAGCTCCTGCTCAGTCCAGTCAAAGCTCTTCTCTGTCCTGGCACCCAATGGTGGAACAAGCTTTCCCCAAGAGTCCCTGCCCATCTTCTGCAACACCTGAAACCCTACCTCTTCAAAGAGTATCTTAAATAATCCCACAGCACCCCTTCCTAACCCCTCCCCCACCACTGTACTTACAATGACTGAGATATGTGGTTGTCCCACCTAGCTATCTTAATAATTAAGATGAACGCACTAACTCTAAGTCGCTCTGGATAAGAGTGTCTGCTAAACGACAAAGAATTCAATGTAAACAACACTCTGGGTGTTTTTCATTTCAGAAACTTTCATTTCCGAAACCTCTTTGACCTGGTAGTGAAAACAATATGATGCTATTGCTTAGCCTTCACCTGCGCCATGATGTAAGATATGTGAAAGGGAGTGAACTAGAACCCTTGAGGGAGGGAACAACTGTCTTGAATGAAATACATCCCTCATACTCCCCTTCCCTCCAAAACATGCCCTGCTTTTCATTCTCTTGAAATCTTTTGCTCGACATTCTATCTCTCTCCGAAGCACTGAGGGGGAGACATTTGTTGAAGATTTACACGTTTTTTTGGGGGGGGGAGTGATGGTTCTATGTGGAACCATAATGACCCAAAGAACCCTTTGAGCTCTCCAATGGTTCTTAACAGTTCACAAAAGGGTTCTTTGCACTTTAAGTGCAAATTCAAATGTAGGGGAGCTGCTCATTCAAATATTTTGGGGCGTGGTTTGCGCACAGTTCAGTTGATCTAATGTGTTGTGTAATGCCTTTTCAGATTATATATGACTATGGCAGAGTTTCCCAAACTCTGTCCTGGGGACCCCAAGGAATGTACATTTTGGTTTTTGCCCTAGCACTACACAGCTGATTCAAAGCATGATGAGAGTTCATTATTTTAATCAGCTGTGTAGTGCTAGGGCCAAAACCAAAACCCCAGGACCGAGTATGGGAAATCCGGGAATATGGCCAGTGATGGTGTCTTGTGAAAGATTCACGTATGGCCTTGAGAACAGTTGAATAAATCAGGCACAAGAATACAAAAAATTGGGTTTTAAATGGATCAAGAAAGAACATTTAAGATTGAGGAAGGTTCTTTATAGAACCATTCTTCATAAAGCTTCTATAAAGAATCATGAACAAGGGATCAATATACAGTTGAAGTCAGAAGTTTACATACACCTCAGCCAAGTACATTTAAACTCAGTTTTCACAATTCCTGAGATTTAATCCTAGTAACAATTCCCTGTCTTAGGTCAGTTAGGATCACAATTTTATTTTAAGAATGTGAAAAGTCAGAATAATAGTAGAGAGAATGATTTATTTCAGCTTTTATTTCTTTCATCACATTCCTAGTGGGTCAGAAGTTTGCATACACTCAATTAGTATTTGGTAGCATTTCCTTTAAATTGTTTAACTTGGGTCAAATGTTTCGGGTAGTCTTCCACAAGCTTCCCACAATGAGTTGGGTGAATTTTGGCCCATTCCTCCTGACAGAGCTGGTGTAACTGAGTCAGGTTTGTAGGCCTTCTTACTCAGAAACGGATTTTCAGTTCTGCCCACAAATTTTCTATGGGATTGAGGTCAAGGCTTTATGATGGCCACTCAAATACCTTGACTTTGTTGTCCTTAAGCCATTTTGCCACAACTTTGGAAGTACGCTTGGGATCATTGTTCATTTGGAAGATCCATTTGCGACCAAGCTTTAACTTTCTGACTGATGTCTTGAGATGTTGCTTCAATTTTTCCCCATAATTTTCCTGCCTCATAATGCCATCTATTTTGTGAAGTGCACCAGTCTCTCACCCACACAACATGATGCTGCCACCTCCGTGCTTCACGGTTGGGATGGTGTTCTTCGGCTTGCAAGCCCCCTCTTGTTCCTCCAAACATAACGATGGTAATTATGGCCAAACAGTTCTATTTTTGTTTCATCAGACCAGAAGACATTTCTCCAAAAAGTATGATCTTTATCCCCATGTGCAGTTGCAAACCATAGTCTGCCTTTTTTATGGCTGTTTTGTAGCAGTGGCTTCTTCTTTGCTGAGCGGCCTTCTAGGTTATGTCGATATAGGACTCATTTTTACTGTGGATATAGATACTTTTGTACCTGTTTCCTCCAGCATCTTCACAAGGTCCTTTGCTGTTGTTCGGGGATTGAGTTTCACTTTTCGCACCAACATACGTTCATTTCTAGGAGACAGAACGCGTCTCCTTCCTGAGCGGTATGACGGCTGCGTGGTCCCATGGTGTTTATAATTGCATACTATTTTTTCTACAGATGAATGTGGTACCTTCAGGCGTTTGGAAATTGCTCCCAAGGATGAACCAGACTTGTGAAGGTCTACAATTTTTTTTCGGAGGTCTTGGCTGATTTCTTTTGATTTTCCCATGATGTCATGCAAAGACGCACTGAGTTTGAAGGTAGGCCTTGAAATACATCCACAGGTACATCCACAGGTACAACTCCAATTGACTCAAGAAATGTCAATTAGCGTATCAGAAGCTTCTAAAGCCATGTTTTCATTTTCTGGAATTTTCCAAGCTGTTTAAAGAAACAGTCAACTTAGTGTATGTAAACTTCTGGAATTGTGATACAGTGAATTATAAGTGAAATAATCTGTCTGTAAACAATTGTTGGAAAATGTACTTGTGTCATGCACAAAGTAATGTCCTAACCGACTTCCCAAAACGATAGTTTGTTAAAAAGACATTTTGTGGAGAGGTTGAAAGGCGAGTTTTAATGACTCCAACCTAAGTGTATGTAAACTTCAGACTTCAACTGTAGCTCCAGAAAGGGTTGTAACCATAACGGAACTATATAGATGCTATATATGCTATATATTGGTGCTATATAGAACATTTTTGAATGGTTCTTTATAGCACCTTAGAAAATGTTTTTTTTTGTAGCACCTTGGGAAATGTTTTTTTTTATAGCATAACACAGATGCCCTTCAAAAAAGGGTTCTATATAGCACCAAAAAGGGTTCCTCTATGGCGACAAGCAAAGGAAACCCTATCTGATACGTCTTTAAATGTGCTTGCAACCAAAATATGTCTGGGACATTTAAACATAATCTATGAGGTTGTTTAAAATTTAACATTACGACAAAATACAGTCAGCAGAGGAAAGCCAGTAGTTGTGAGCCCAGATCTCTAACAGACAGTGATAGTGACAGAGTACAGGGTAAATGCAGGATGTAGGTAGGATTTGACTTTCTCTCACAGGCGCAAGGTTACACTGCTGCAGAAACACACACACATGCACACATACGTTGTTTTGTTTTTTCTATATTCTACACTCACAATGTTTGACCAGGGAGGCTAGCTCTCTCCTCAGAGTCCCTCTTGAGAGAGAGAGAGATAGAGAGAGCGAACATGAGAGGGAGAGAGAGAGAGAACATGAAAGGGAGAGAGAGAGAGAGCACATATGAGAGAGAGAGAGCACTTGAGAGAGAGAGAACATGAAGGAGAGAGAGAGAACATGAAGAAGAGAGAGAGAGAGAGAGAGAGAAAGAACCTGAGAGAGAGCACATGTGAGAGAGAGAGCACTTGAGAGAGAGAGAGAACATGAAAGGGAGAGAGAGAGAGAGCACGTATGAGAGAGAGAGAGCACTTGAGAGAGAGAGAGAGAGAACATGAAGGAGAGAGAGAGAGAACATGAAGAAGAGAGAGAGAGAGAGAGAGAGAGTGAGAAAGAACCTGAGAGAGAGCACATGTGAGAGAGAGAGCATTTGAGAGAGGGAGAGAGAGAGAGAGAGAGAGAGAGAGAGAGAGAGAGAGAGAGAGAGAGAGAGAGATCATGAAAGGGAGAGAGAGAGAGAACATGAAAGGGAGAGAGAGAACGAGAGAGAAAGAACCTGAGAGAGAGCACATGTGAGAGAGCGAGAGAGAGAGAGAGAGAGAGAGAGAGAGAGAGAACATGAGAGAGAGCACATGTGAGAGAGCGAGAGAGAGAGAGAGAGAGAGAGAGAGAGAGAAAGAACATGAGAGAGAGCACATGTGAGAGAGAGAGCGAGAGAGAGAGAGAGAGAGAGAGAGAGAGAGAGAGAGAGAGAGAGAGAGCACTGAGAGATGCAGGTATGCAGAATTTCAGGTTGTTCCAGCCCAAACTACCACAACCAGCTTTGGTAGAAATAACCCTTTATATTGAGTTGTCCATTTCTGAGGCCGAACTGCAGACCTGCTGGTAGGTTAGCTAAGTGGAGGAATGGAATGTAGTAATGATAGACTGACATTCCTTAGGGCACCTCCCCTCCTACACATACCTCTACACCACACAGTCTGTTTACAAACACATCTGAGAGAGGAGAGTATATGCAGTTCACTCTAGTTTAAACAGAGGTGGTTTGGTTTGACTATTACCCAAGATAAAGTTCAGGGTGATTGTTACAAGACATAGTAATGTTTGTTTGACTATACGTTATGTAAAGATGTCAAGTTTAAATTTGAGAGTGCGAACGTTGTCAGATGCCAAAAAAATGTAAATATAATCAAAGTTGTATACCCGCACACCAAATTAAATAGATGTGACTCTAAAATGAAAAAAAAAAATGGCAGAAGACTAGTTCTCTCCCGCTAACTGAGTGATATTGCAGAGGTAGTTGTAGTAGGTTATTTTTGATTCTTCTTCTTTATTCATTCAGGGAAACCCTATTGAGACCATGGTCTTATTCACAAGGGTGCCCAACCAATACAATGTAAAACAAAACCTCAGAGTAATCTCAAGAGTTAATCAACTCCGTCAACAAAATTTGGTAACTCATGTTTTTATACTTCAACAACAAAGTTGGAAACTTATGTAGTAGAGCTTTGTAAACAAAACATGAATAGTGAAGTGATCTACGGTTCTTTAACGAGGACCAGACAACCTTTCGATACAGAATGCAGTGATGATTATTGCAACTGTCACCTGTGATAAAGCAAAGGGTGGTATGGTAGACGGCATCCAAAGGTTTAAGAGTAATCGCTGCTGCATTCTGGTAAATTATGTCACCATAGTCAAGAACTGTCAGGAAAGTTGACTTATACAATCTGCTTCCTGCTGTTAAGGTAGAGGCAAGATCTATTTAAAAAATAAATAATCATAAGCCCACTTTAAATCAGTATGTTTTTTAAACATTAAATCCTTGTCAATCAAAAAGCCCAGATATTTATAGGCGAGAACCCGATCGATGGGAGAACCAGTCAATTAATAAATATGTAGTCCATCTGAAACATTTCTGCGAGAATTAGAAAAACAACATATGTTTAGTCTTGCCCACAATAAGTACACGTTTTAAACCAACCAGGGCATTTTTTAAAGACAACAAAGTGAGATTGCAGCTCTGACAACACCTGGTCTACAGGTGGGGCAATGGCATACATAACAGTGTCGTCTGCAAACAGATGAATATTATGAAGTTTTAGCATAGACCAATATAGACCAATATTATTTACATGCATCATAGCTTATCTTCCCAGACAAAGACAAGTACTGTGTAAGTGGGCACTGAGTTTTAACCATAGACTGTGACAACAACCTGAGGCAGAATCACACAACCCCTTTAACACAAACACAAGAACAGTGATTTGCCGTCAGAAAAATAAGAAAACTGTTACAGTAGCTTATTCATTTCATTGCACCCATGTGATACAGCAGCTAACGTGTGTAGGTTAGATGTTTCTAAAAGCCACTTTCTGTGAAATAAAAACCTTTTCCAATATAGGCCCAACTCTTGAGATTGCCAGTGTTTGGTACGGGAGTCACCAATTGAAAGCAGGATTTGTGGTCAATTTCAACTCAGTCAAATAAGGAAACTAGCACAACTGTCATTTATGAAATGTTCTCATTATTTACATTATTTTCAAGAAAGTATTCACATGTATTCCAAGGTCTGGGTTTAATAGAGTTGACTCCAACCCTTGTCGAGAAGTCAAAATTGCTCTTGTGAATGTCTTACCTGTCTCCATGCAGTATTAGCCAGCAGTAAAAGCCACTACATTCTGATTTACATCAGACAGAAGGAAGACAAACCTGTTTCAGGTTTACTCTCTTTACCTCTTGGTTTAGGCTTCCTTTTAGTTGGTTGCCCGACTCTTCACTTCGAGAAGTCCAAGTGGAAAGGAAATCCGAGCATACAAAAAGTCAAAAAGCTGTTCAAGCTGTTCGTTGAATTAGGTAATGAGTAGTTGTAGCCCAGATCGGGGAGAGCGCAGTTAAATGGTGCTCTGGAATGCAGCCCTCCCAGGCACACTGTCACACTGAAACTGGAGCTACACTGGTTTCTCTCTCTCTCTCTCTCTCTCTCTCTCTCTCTCTCTCTCTCTCTCTCACACACACACACACAATGAACTCACTCTGTGATCTAGCCTTGCTCCTCCTTCATTGAAGGTAGTAACAAAGGGGAATGTTTTCATTCTGACTAACACACACACATTCCAGGCTTTGTTGTTGTGTACAATACCATTCTCCAGAAACCCTGATGGTGATTAGCAACTCTCCAGGTGTCCCCAGTCAACTGATCCTGAACAACTCCAGCACTCACAACAGACAAATAGAGACACACACACATACACACACACACACACACACACACACACACACACACACACACACACACACACACACACACACACACACACACACACACACACACAAAAAACAAAGGTGATCACACACTCAAAATAGAATGGACTGTCATCGCAAGTTTAATATTAATATGGAATGATCAATATTAAAGGACTTCAATGGCTTACGTTCTGGAATGAGCACATTTGAAACTCAAGCAAGGACAACCGTGTCACTCCTTCTTTTGGGCAGTCATTGAAATGGCTCTGAACCAGAATCAATCAATACCAATCAACTTGCATTACAGTTTTTTTTACAATTGCTAAGACCCATTTCTCAATACTTAGGTCACTTTTTCAAAACTCTTCACACTGTGAGCATAACAGCAGTCTATGTGGGCTAAACTATGTATCATTTTTCATTGCTTTGGCACGAAATGCATTCAATGACTACATCTTTCAATTTTCATTAACTCTTTTCTCACTCAGACACAACCACCACCAAAACTCTATGTACCTACAGGCCGATTTGCACATGTTGAATAAGACATACATTTGCTAAATTTTCTACAGTAATTGAACAAAGCCTCCAAACCTACTTGTTTGTAATTGTAATTGTTTTTGCAACTGCTGTCGATATAGTCATCAGGAACAATGGCATAAAACTCACAGAGATTCTGGACGAGTGTTGGCAGACAATGTAAGCATAACTCTTATGTAGCCTTGTGGATTTATTTTAGAGGAGATCATGGAGATTGAAGCAAGGCAAACACCCCACGTATTCATCTTTGTGGATGAGGTTGGTTTCAACTTGGCCAAAACACGGCGGCGAGGAAGGAATGTGATTGGAAAAAGAGCCACAGTGGATGTCCTGGGCCAGAGGGGTGACAACATCACAATGTGTGCAGCAATATCCTCTGATGGATTGCTGATACACAAACCACTAATTGTGGCCATACAACACCGAGCATCTCATTTCATTCCTGGATGACCTCTATGGGAGGGTTGTGTCAGGTGAGGAAAGGGTTGCAGTGAGGCGAACTCGGCCATCGTTTGTAATTGTATGGGACAATGTGGCATTTCACCAGTCCCGTGAAGTCACAGAGTGGTTTGCACTTTTCCTCCTTCCTTACTCTCTATTCCTCAACCCCACAGAGGAATTATTTTCCTCATGGAGGTGGAAGGTTTATGACCACCATCCACATGATCAAATGTCCCTCCTGGATGCAATGAATGCTGATGCCTGGACATATCTGCAGAAGATTGCCAGGGATGGACCAGGTATGGCAAAATAGTATTTCCTAGGTGTATTGCCCAAGATGACTTAAGATGTGACGTGGATCAGAACCTGTGGCCAAATGCACAAGACAGGGTTGACTAGTATTGCTACTGTATATGTATCGGTAGATGGTGTATATACAAATGATTGTATTTTGCAAACACTCAATGCCATAAAATGCCATAAAACATATTGAAGCATATTGTATCATGTCTGATAAATTCCTGTAACATTAACTGCAGTGAATTCTAAACAGTAGAGAGGTGTCATTCTTGTTTTGTAAAGAAAACATTGTGTGATGCAACCTGTTGTTAGTGTTGTTTAGGTCATTGTTTTATGAGTGACAACGTGTGCTTGTTGGGTGACAACCTTTGCTAGTGTTATGGAACAATGAGTTGATTTGAGACATGTATGAAGTGTTTTGATAGTTTTAGTGCATTTTATACGTGAAATTAACTGCTGTGCCAAGCTGAAAGTTAGTTAGGAGAACGGTGTGAAGAGTTTTGAAAAAGTAACCTAAGTATTGAGAAGTGGGTCCTAGTGATTGTAAAAACCGTAAGACATAATATAGAAAACACTGGTACTTTGGAGAAAGACAGTGCAGAAGAGGGAGAAGACGGCTAAACAGAGGAAGGTCATGTTGGAGAAGATGGCAGGGGAGATGTAGAAGAGGGAGGTGGAGATGGAGAAGAGGGAGGTGGAGATGGAGAAGAGGGAGGTGGAGATGGAGAAGAGGGGAGTGGAGATGGAGAAGAGGGAGGTGGAGATGGAGAAGAGGGAGGTGGAGATGGAGAAGAGGGGAGTGGAGATGGAGAAGAGGGGAGTGGAAGTTGGGAGAGGAGAAGAGGGGGGTGGTTAGGAGCAGAGAGGATGAGATGGAGAAGAGGAAAAGGGAGGTGGAGAAGATGAAGGGGGAGGTGGAGAAGAGGAAGGGGGAGGTGGAGAAGAGGGAAGGGGAGATGGAAAAGAGGGAGGAGGTGGTTGGCAAGAGAGGAGGAGATTACAGAGGAAGGGCAGCAAGAACAGCAAGAACATTGAGAGAGAGAAGGGCGAAGTTAGGAGGGAGAGAGATGATATAATGAAGATTTAAATTAAAATATGGATATGGAGATGGAGAAGATGAGGAGGGTGGCAGGAGAGAATGCTGCAGGAATGGAGTGCCATGGATGTCATTGACTGTCTGAGGCAGAGAATCATAGAGATGGAAGAGAAGGAAAGAGAGACAAGATGGTACATATGGTAGAACACACAGTGACAGTTGCCGTAGGACTTTATAGCCCCTCACCTTTGACCTTAACATGAACCTTAATCTCTTCTATGTCTTGTTTTGACTTTGTTTTAGAATTCAGATGGACTTTGCTCCAACCTATTGGTGTTTCCCATTAGTGGGACCCCTTTCAGGGTTGGGTCCCAAGGGGTCCTCTTTTCACTGGAAGATACCGTAAGACAAAAAACAAAGAGATGTCTTTAAAAGGTGACAGGGTAGCATTAAAAAATAAAAACAACTGCAGATCCTAACCCGATATTGGGTGTTAGTGCCTTTATTTGACCGCTAGAGGGCAGCCTCTTATAGACTGAGGAACATTGATGACAAATCAGGAAGCAAATGAGTCCATAGAATTAGGAATTAGAATACATGTTTAATAGGATCTCTATGTGAAAGTCATTGTAGGAAGAATGCAAGTTTATATCAACCACTTTACCATAACAGCCCTGCTACAGTTACCATATTATGGAAATGTAATAAATGATTATCTTCGGTTATAGTCACAGCCGTGTATATTCCCGCTCAAGCCGGTGCCACGACGGCCCTCAAAGAACTTCACTGGACTTTAAGTGGAACCACGTATCCCGAGGCCGCATTTATTGTAGATGGAGATTTTAACAAAGCAAATTTGAGAAAACGTTAACAAAGTTTTATCAACACATTTACTGTAGTACTCGCACTGCTAAAACACTTGACCACTGCTACTCCAACTTCTGGGATACCTACAAGGCCCTCCCCCGCTCTCCCTTCGGCAAATCTGATCATGACTCCATTTTGCTGCTCCCTTCCTATAGGCAGAACTCAAAACAGGGAGTACCCGTGCTAAGGACTATTCAAAACTGGTCTGACCAATCAGAATCCATTGTTTTGATCATGCGGACTAGGATATGTTTCGTGTTGCCACCGAGATCAACATAGACAAATATACTGATATGGTGACTGAGTTTATAGGGAAGTGTATAGGAGAGGTTGTACCCACTGTGACTATTAAAACCTACCCTAACCATAAACCGTAGATAGATGGCAGCATTCGCACAAAACTGAACGTGCGTTTAACCATGGAAAGGTGACTGGGAATATGGCTGAATACAAACTGTGTAGTTATTCCCTCCTTAAGGCAATCAAACAGGCAAAACGGCTCAGACACGAGACCTTTGTAGCAGGGTCTACAGACAATCACGGTCGCAGACATCGACGTCTTGCTCCAGAAGAAGATAAACACTTTCTTCGCCCTCTTTGAGGATAACACAGTGACACCGACGCATCCCGCTACAAAAGACTGTGGGCTTTCCTTCTCTAAGCGTGTTAACCCTCGCAAGGCTGCCAGCCTAGACGGCATCCCTAGCTGCCAGCTGGCTGGAGTGTTTACGGACATATTCAATCTCTCTGTTACGAATCCCTTTTGGCCCGACAGTCTAGGGGGGATGGTAATGAGACCCGTAACATAACTCATGCAAAGTATTATTGTGACAAAGTAAAAGTGTGAACGAAATAACCACGACAACAGAAATCTACCGTCAAACTCCAGGTTTATTTATAAACACACGGTAATGGGGGGAGCAGGAAAAGGGGCTGAGCTGGACCCAAGGAAGGAAACAATAAGTATTCAAAAACACCCCTAAGCTAGACTAGCCTACTTTAACAACAGCTAACTAACTAACCAAAAATACAGTGGGTGGTCCGCCCAGTTCTAACTAGTGTATTTAACAAAGTTCACCTACGGGTAGTGTATGCCCATGGGCGACTTGTCTTGGTTTCCCCCTTTTCCCACCAGCAATAAACAAACACCATAACCAAAAACATTTACATTTAACATTTAAGTCATTTAGCAGACGCTCTTATCCAGAGCGACTTACAAATTGGTGCGTTCACCTTAAGACATCCAGTGGAACAGCCACTTTACAATAGTGCATCTAAATCTTTTAAGGGGGTGAGAAGGATTACTTTATCCTATCCTAGGTATTCCTGAAAGAGGTGGGGTTTCAGGTGTCTCCGGAAGGTGGTGATTGACTCCGCTGTCCTGGCGTCGTGACGGAGTTTGTTCCACCATTGGGGGGCCAGAGCAGCGAACAGTTTTGACTGGGCTGCGCGGGAACTGTACTTCCTCAGTGGTAGGGAGGCGAGCAGGTGAAAAAAACAATACTCACAGGTGATGACAAAGTGCTATGAGGTGCTCAAACAAAAGAGAGGTTAAGACAAAAAGCGAGAGTGAAACACAGAGACCTACAGACATGACATTTACAGAGAGATTGAGCTAGAGATTGAGCTAGAGATTGAGCTAGAGATTGAGCTAGAGATTGCTCCAGAGCAAACAAATGATGGGGTTTTTAAACCATGGGGAAGGAACTGTGATAGGGTAGGAAATAGGAGGAGGTGTGTCTTCTGATTGATGATTGATTGTTGACTGATTGGGGAGTGATGGTTTTCACCTGTGAGGGGAGAATGAGAGAAAAGAAACACACACAGGATACACACACACACACAGGATAACTGTATCCGTAACACTCCCACCCTTAAAGAAGCAACCCTAAGGATTGCGACCACAGTATTACAATGAATACTCACAACAATAACAAAGTCAACCTTGCCAAAACATACAACAATCATTACACACGAGACAAAGCATCTGCCAACACATTATCAGAACCCTTTTTGTGGCGGATCTCCAAATTATAATTTTGTACAATCAGCGCCCAACGCATAAGGCGCTGGTTCTGGTTGTACATTCGGTGGAGAAAAACTAAGGGGTTATGGTCAGTATATACAATCACGGGTAGGGCACTGGAACCAATATATACTTCAAAGTATTGCAGAGCCAACAACAAAGCAAGAGCTTCTTGTTCTACTGTCGCATAGTTTGTTTGACATTTATTAAATTTACGTGAGAAATAACAAACGGGATGATCCACTCCACTCTTGTCCTGCTGCAGTAGAACAGCACCAGCACCTCTGGCACTAGCATCTACCTCAAGTTTGAACGGTTGTTCAAAATCTGGAGCAGCAAGTACAGGTGTACTACATAAGAGTGCTTTCGCTGATTCAAAAGCTCTCTTACAATCAGGGGACCACACAAATGATCTAGCTGGACTAAGCAAATCGGTCAATGGAGCAACTACAGCAGAGAAATTTTTACAGAAGCTACGGTAGTAGCCAACCATCCCTAAAAGCGGCGTAGCTCTCGTCTGGTGGTAGGTGCAGGGAATGCAGTTATAGCCAAGACCTTGGCATCAACAGGGCGCACCTGTCCATGGCCAACCTCTTTGCCGAGATAGGTAACAGTAGCCTTCCCAAACTCGCACTTTGCCAAGTTCAGGGTTAGAGAAGCAGCTGCCAACCGTTCACATACTACCCTTAGCGAGTCAACATGATCTGACCACTCAGACGAATAAATCACTAGGTCATCAAGGTATGCACTACAATTAGGAACACCAGCTAATACGGAGTTAACCAGTCGTTGGAAAGTGGCTGGTGCATTTCGCATCCCAAAAGCCATGACTGAGTACTGTAGGAAGTTGTCTGGGGTCACAAAGGCAGAAATCTCAGAAGCACGTGAAGTTAACGGAACCTGCCAGTAACCTTTTAAGAGGTCTAACTTGGTTACATACTTAGCAGCACCAATAGTGTCGATACAGTCGTCCAGTCGGGGTAACGGGAACGAATCTGGCATTGTGACAGAGTTTACCTTTCGATAATCCGTACATAACCTGGACGTACCATCAGGTTTAGGAACCAAAATGCAAGGAGAACTCCAAGGGCTTGAACTTGGCTTAGCCAGGTCATTCTCCAACAAATATTTCACCTCATCCCTCATTATCTTCCTCTTGGAAGCGTTGATACGATATGGGTGTTGCTTGATAGGTGTAGCATTTCCAACAATAATGTCATGTTCCAACACATTTGTGCGAGTAGGAACGTCATTAAAGAGACATGGAAAACTGTGTAGTAGCCTCACAATATCATTGGCCTGTCCATCCGTTAAATGAACCAGACCGATTGTATAGACAGCAACATTTCTGAGTTGGGCAATCTAACACACTGCTGCTGAGTATTGCGCAACTCCAAGCCATCAACATCATCAATATGACAGTCCACTATCATAGCAGTAGTAGCAGAGGAGACAGCAGTACCTTCCTCTGTTTTTGAACTCTACCTGTGTGATGGGTCGGTGTGGTAAGCTTTCAACATGTTAATGTGACACACGAGATCGGCGTTGTCTATCAGGAGTTTGAAGCACATAGTCAGTTTCACTTATTTTCTTTTCAATTAAATAAGGACCCGAGAAACGAGCTGACAGTGAAGATCCTGGAACAGGTAATAACACCAGTACTTGGTCACCTGGCTGTAGTGGACGAGAAACAGCCTCTTTATCATAGTGTCTTTTCATGCTCCTCTGTGAGGAAGACAGAGCTTCCTTTGCGAGAGCACAAGCTTGGTGTAGGCGCTCACGAAAGCGACTAACGTAGTCCAACACATTCTCATCTCTGGTACACAACTCTTGGGACAAGAACTGTTTTTTAAGGACTTTCATTGGTCCTCTCACTGTGTGACCAAACACCAGTTCAGCCGGGCTGAAACCTAGGGACTCCTGCACAGTTTCACGAGCAGCAAACAAAACTAGAGGAACTCCCTCATCCCAATCTTTCTCAGATTCCAAACAATATTTACGTAGGATTTTAACACCTGCCTGAAGAGCTTGGATAGGAAATTGGTACCTTGATCGCTTTGTACCACCCTAGGTAACCCGAATGTTGTGAAGAATTTTATTAAGGCTTTACTCACTACCGGGGCTGTAATCCTTCTCAGAGGAATGGCCTCGGGGTATCTTGTAGCCATACACATTATCGTTAACAAAAACTGGTTACCCGATTTTGTCTTCGGTAACGGTCCGACACAATCAACCACCACATGCTCGAATGGTTCACCTATGACAGGTATGGGACAAAGAGGAGCGGGAGGAATAACCTGATTTGGTTTTCCTGTTATCTGACATGTGTGGCATGTCCGACAGAACTGAGCCACATCTTGTTTTAAACCCGGCCAAAAGAAATGTCGAAGGATCCGATCATAAGTTTTTGTGATTCCTAAATGACCAGACCACTGGTGATCATGAGCAAGGGATAACACATTTTGTCGAAAGGCTGTAGGAATCACTATTTGGTAAACAGCATTCCAATCTCCATCCGCGTCAACATGGGATTTCCATTTACGCATGAGGAGATTACCATCAATGAAGTAAGCCACGTTCTTCTTCTTCACATCTTCCAATGAGACAACACTAGAAAAACATTTAGCAAGCTTGTTGTCAACCTTTTGGTTAGCAATCAGCTGCTCACGAGTGACTGGTAACTGTATTGCATCAGCAATAAGTTCAACGTTCTTTGATTCTTTCCTGGGCTGTTTGTCAGAGGTGATCAGCTTCTCAGAGGTATCACACAATCCATCTTCTTGATCAACCTCTTTGAACAGAACAGTGTTCGACAAATCTATCTCGTCACCCTCTTGTAGTGCCTGAGCACGAGTGACAGCACAAGCGGGGAACACATGTGGATAACTCTGGGCCAGCTCATTCGAGAGAGAGTGGTCACTTTTATCCAATACTTCCAATACGGGTACTACCTTTCCTCCGCCAATATCGTTACCCATTATAAAGGTCACACCTTTCACTGGCAACATAGGGGCGTACCCCCACTCTGAATATTCCACTGATTAACTCAGAGTGTACTTTCTAAAAAGTGCAATGGCACTGGGACAAAACCCATTTCAATACCCTGCACTAACACACTGGAACCACAGTATGTATCGTCAGATAAGGGTAACACATCAGACAATATAAACGACTGCGCCCGCACCAGTATCTCTAAGGATTTTAACCGGTCCTGAGACGCTTGGCTCATTCGTTAGGGACACAAACCCCTCGAAAATGAATGGTTCATAACTGCGGTCGGGGCCTGAGACTTTCAATCTACAGTTACCCTGAGGCACCTGTTTTGTTGCAGACCTCACAACCATACGAATTAGAGCAACACCTGTTGGTGGCTTGGCACGAATTGGCATCCCTTGTTTGCGTTTAAGCAGGAAGCAATCATTAATCATATGTCCTACTTTATGACAATAGAAACAGGGACGCTCATTCTTCTGGCGTGCTTGATATACTACTGCTGGCCGACTAGGGCTAAAGGTAGGAAACTCAGTGGCTCTACTCTCAGTTTGAGCCGAAAACACACTCTTGTGCGTCAACACAAACTCGTCTGCCAACACAGACGCTTCTGCCAGGAGGATACTTTCTGTTCGTTTAGGTAAACTACAATGCGTTCGGGTAAGCAATTTTTAAACTCTTCCAACAAGATTAACTCCGGAGAGAGTTGAAATCAGTTACCTTACTAGCAGCATGCCATTTATCAAACAGATTTCCCTTGTCTCTAGCAAATTCCACATAAGTCTTACTAGAAGACTTTCTATGAGACCCTAAATCTCTGTCGGTATGCCTCAGGCACAAGCTCATAGGCACGAAGAACAGTAGCTTTGACCACTTCATAATTCAAACTGTCCTCCAGAGGTAGCGCTGACAAAACCTCTTGGGCTTTACCAGTTAATTTACACTGAAGTAATAGGCACCATACCTCTTCAGGCCATTTCAATGCTACGGCTATACGCTCAAATACACAAAAATAGGAGTCAACCTCTGACTCTCTGAACAAAGGTACTAAGGCAATCTGCCTACAAATGTCAAACGTGTTGGAGGACACAGCAGGTGAGGACGGCTCACAAACAGGCACAGTAGGACCGGAGGCTAGCCTCGCTGTCTCTGCCTCCAGTTCCATCTGGCGCATTTTGAACTCCAACTGCCTTTGTTCTCTGTCTGCCTCAATTTTACACATCTCCAAATGCCGTTGTTCTCGTTCTTTTTCTGCCTCTATTTTACATATCTCCAACTGGAGAGTCTCTCGCCTAATTTGGGCTCTCTCTTCCACCTCCAGTTGGAACTGTGCTAAACGGACATCCCTCCTGGCATCACCATTTGACAGTGGGGAGAGTGGATCAAAACGGGACAATGTGGCTGGTGTTTTAGCCTCGCCCTCATTATCAGACACCAATGGGCTTACAGGAGCAGCAACATCCGCTACAGGGGTAGTAGACTCAGGCAGCGGTAACACAAGCACCTGCTCTTTCAACAATACATTTAATACTAGCTGTTTAACCTCCGCCTTAACTAAACTCTGCGGAATCGATACTGAATAATAGTCAGCCAAGGTCATTAAATCAACTCTACGAAATTTGTCAAAAACCTCCCACGAAGGGTTATCCAAAAAGGATTTCAAATCAAAAGTAGTCATGTTACACTACTTCACAAGTGCCAAAGAAAATAGCAAACACTAATGCTACTTCAGCTATGACGCTCAACACTGAACTATACCACTACAACAATCTACATGAGCGGCATGGGTGTCAGTTATGACAGATCCCGGACGAGCCCCCACTTATGTTACGAATCCCTTTTGGCCCGACAGTCTAGGGGGGATGGTAATGAGACCCGTAACATAACTCATGCAAAGTATTATTGTGACAAAGTAAAAGTGTGAACGAAATAACCACGACAACAGAAATCTACCGTCAAACTCCAGGTTTATTTATAAACACACGGTAATGGGGGGAGCAGGAAAAGGGGCTGAGCTGGACCCAAGGAAGGAAACAATAAGTATTCAAAAACACCCCTAAGCTAGACTAGCCTACTTTAACAACAGCTAACTAACTAACCAAAAATACAGTGGGTGGTCCGCCCAGTTCTAACTAGTGTATTTAACAAAGTTCACCTACGGGTAGTGTATGCCCATGGGCGACTTGTCTTGGTTTCCCCCTTTTCCCACCAGCAATAAACAAACACCATAACCAAAAACAATACTCACAGGTGATGACAAAGTGCTATGAGGTGCTCAAACAAAAGAGAGGTTAAGACAAAAAGCGAGAGTGAAACACAGAGACCTACAGACATGACATTTACAGAGAGATTGAGCTAGAGATTGAGCTAGAGATTGCTCCAGAGCAAACAAATGATGGGGTTTTTAAACCATGGGGAAGGAACTGTGATAGGGTAGGAAATAGGAGGAGGTGTGTCTTCTGATTGATGATTGATTGTTGACTGATTGGGGAGTGATGGTTTTCACCTGTGAGGGGAGAAGGAGAGAAAAGAAACACACACAGGATACACACACACACACAGGATAACTGTATCCGTAACACTCTCCCTATCCCAGTCTGTTGTCCCCACATGGTTCAGGATGCCCACCATTGTTCCTGTACCCAACAAAAGCAAAGGTAACTCTACTAAAAGACTATTGCCCCGAAGCACTCACTACGGTCATCGTGAAGTGCTTTATGAGACTAGTCAAGGATCATATCACCTCTATCTTGCCTGACAACCTAGACCCACTTGAATTTGCTTACCGCCACAACAGATCCACAGACGATGCAATCGCTGTCGCACTGCACACTGCCCTATCCCATCTGGACAAGAGGAATACCTATGTAAGAATGCTGTTCATTGACTATAGCTCAGCATTCAACACCATAGTATCCTCCAAGCTTATCATTAAGCTCAAGGCCCTGGGTTTTGAGCCCCACCCTGTGCAACTGTGTCCTGGACTTCCTGATGGGCCGGTAGGAAAACAACACCTCCACTTTGCTCAACGCAGGGGCCACACAAGGATGCGTGCTCAACTCAATCATCAAGTTTGCAGATGACATAACAGTAGTAGGCCTGATTACCAACAATGACGACAGGGAGGATTTGAGGGCCCTGGTAGTGTGGTGACAGGAAAATAACCTCTCATCCAATGTCAACAAAACAAAGGAGCTGATTGTGCTTTAGGAAACAGCAGAGGGAGCACCCCCCTATCCACATCGACTGGACTGCAGTGGAGAAGGTGGAAAGCTTCAAGTTCCTCGGTGTGCACATCACTGACAAACTGAAATGGTCCACCCACACAGACAGTGAGACTGAAGAAATTTGGTATGGTACCTAAAACCCTCACTATCTTTTACAGATGCACAATTGAGAGCACCCAGTCGGGCTGTATCACCGCCTGGTATGGCAACTGCACTGCCCTCAACCGCAGAGCACTCCAGAGGGTAGGACCCTGCAGGACACCTACAGCACCCGATGTCACAGGAAGGCCAAAAATATAATCAAGGACAACAACCACCCAAGCCACTGTCATGGCTGGCTGAAGGACTGGACTAAGGTGCAGCATGGTAAGCGTACATTTTCTCTTTATTAAAAAATTACGCCGACAAAAGGAAGAACAAAACCCAGTGAAGGGCGGCTCCTGACTCCAGGCTGGAGGGAGACTCTGGCAGCTCCGGGCTGGAGGGAGACTCTGGAGGAAGGAGACGGAGAGACAGCCTGGTCCTTGGAGGAGGCACAGGATAGACCGGGCCATGGAGGCGCACTGGAGGTGTCGAACTAAGGGCCTGCACAACCCGTCCTGGCTGGATAGTGATTTTAGCCTGGCACGTGCAGGGTGCAGGCACAGGACGCACTGGGCTGTGCAGACACACGGGAGACACAGGATATCCTGGCCCGAGGAGACGCACTGGAGGTCTGGAGAGCAGGGCTGGCACCATCCGTCTTGTCTGGATCCTCACCCTAGCCCGGGCAGATGCGGGGAGCTGGGATGTAGCGCACCGGGCTAAGAACACGTACTGGAGACACTGTGCGCTCCACCGCATTACACGGTGCCTGATCAGTACGATGCCCGCCATGGTAAGCACGTCTTGGAGAGCTGTAGCGCCGAGCTGGCACAAGACGCACAGGGCTAGGGAGGCGCACAGGAGGCCTGGTTCACGGGGCTGGCACAGTCTTCACCAGATGGTTAGCATGCACCTCAGGACGATTATGGAGAGCTGACTCAGGTAACATCAAATTCCAGACACGCTCCGTCGGGCGGAAGTCGTGCCTCATGCACCAACACAGCAACTCCCTCATTACTCTCTCCTCCAATCTCCCCATTAACTCCTTCACTGTCTCTGCTTCGCTTCCGTCGCTCACCTCCAATTTCGCCCTGACCGGCTCTGGTTCCATCCTTGGCTCCTTATGGTAAGCACGGGGAGTTGGCTAAGGTCTGACTCCTGACTCTGCCACACTCCCCGTGTGCCCCCCCCCCCAAGACATTTTTGGGGCTTCCTTGCCAGCCGAGCCAACTCCTCGTAGTGTTTCCGCTCAGCCTTAGCTGCCTCCAGTTCCTCCTGTGGATGGCGATACTCCCCAGCCTGTGCCCAGGGTCCCTTGCCTTCCAGTATCTCCTCCCATGTTCATTTCTCCAGATAGCTCTGCTGCTCCTCACCATGATGCTTGGTCCTTTGGTGGTGGGTAGTTCTGTAATGGCTGTTGGAAGGAGAAGGTGAGGACCAAGGTGCAGCGTGGTAAGTATTCATCATTTTAATGGTAAAACTGAACACTATCAAACAAGCAACTAAAGAACAACCCGAAACAGCTCCGTCAGGTGCAAAACACACTAAACAGAAAATAAACACCCACAACCAAAATGGGGAAAACAGGCTACCTAAGTAGGATTCTCAATCAGAGACAACGAACGACACCTGCCTCTGATTGAGAACCATACTAGACCAAACACATAGAAATATAACAACATAGAAAAAGGACATAGACTACCCACCCCAACTCACACCCTGACCAACCTAACACAAAGACATACAAATAAACTAAGGTCAGAAAGTGACAGCCACTGTGTAAGGGTTTTCCTGTGGTGAAGTAGAGGCGGACCAAAATGCAGTGTGGTGGTTATTCATGTTCTTTAATGAAGGAACTATACATGAAATAACTAACAAAACAATAAATGTGCGAAAACCAAAAACAGTCCTATCTGGTGCAAACACAGAGACAGGAACAATCACCCACAAACACACAGTGAAACCCAGGCTACCTAAATATGGTTCCCAATCAGAGACAATGACTAACACCTGCCTCTGATTGAGAACCATATCAGGCCAGACATAGAAATAGACAAACAAGACAGCCAACATAGAATGCCCACTCAGATCACACCCTGACCAACCAAAACATAGAAACATACAAAGCAAACTATGGTCAGGGTGTGACACACTGCCTGTTCACCCCGCTATCATCCAGAAGGCGCGGTCAGTACAGGTGCATCAAAGCTGGGACAGAGAGACTGAAGAACAGCTTCTATCTCAAGGCCATCAGACTGTTAAATAGCCATCACTAGTACATTAAGGCTGTTGCCCTATAAATAGACTTGAAATCACTTGGATTTGATTTCAAAGTCATAATTTATCAACCTTTTTAAATAATCTTTCTAAACATACACTTACTGTTATTGTATAATCTGTAGCCTACAGCTCACTCAGCTCTAACATGTAGCGAAATATCCTGTGAGTGTATCTCCAGGCGCTGTCCAGCTGGCATGTGTATGTATGTATGTATGTATGTATGTATGTATGTATGTATGTATGTATGTATGTATGTATGTATGTATGTATGTATGTATGTATGTATGTATGTATGTATGTATGTATGTATGTATGTATGTATGTATGTATGTATGTATGTATGTATGTATGTGTGTGTGTGTGTGTGTGTGTGTGTGTGTGTGTGTGTGTGTGTGTGTGTGTGTGTGTGTGT
The DNA here is from genome assembly GCF_034236695.1 of Oncorhynchus nerka. Classification (NCBI taxonomy): domain Eukaryota; kingdom Metazoa; phylum Chordata; class Actinopteri; order Salmoniformes; family Salmonidae; genus Oncorhynchus; species Oncorhynchus nerka. Next base: position 57,070,947 of record NC_088422.1, read on the forward strand.
GTGTGTGTGTGTGTGTGTGTGTGTCTGTGTGTGTGTGTGTGTGTGTGTGTGTGTGTGTGTGTGTGTGCACATGTGTGTGTGTTGGTATAAAGGAGGGGGTGGTGTCTAAATCAACAGCTTGCTTGCTCTGGTAGTTAAAACCCGGGCCTTATCCTAACTTGGGATAGACATGAATGGCTCACAGAAATATCCCATTGATTCAAATGCATGACTTAGGCTGCATACATGTTTAGAATTACAAGTGTAGATCCCAAGCCACCCCCTAGTTGACACTACTTGCTCCTGTTTCAACCTCCATAACTCTTTATATCACCTGGTACATACATACTGCATACTCTAATTATCTAAATTCTATAGCCTCATGGATGGCAAAACTGATTCTCTTCACTGCAGACCAGCAGGTAACCTTGGATTTGCCCTGGATGTTAGTGGGAATCAGTTCAGTTTCAATTGCCTGCCCCTCACCTAGAGTGGCAGCTATGGCTAAGAGCGACAGCACATAGGTGACAGAGAGAAATTGCCTGCCACCTAATAACCCAATTCCGAATCGACCACTCACCCTGATCTCATACACTGTATCCCCTAGGTACCTGTGTACAGTGGTGTAAAGTACTTAAGTAAAATACTTTAAAGTACTACTTAAGTAGTTTTGGGGGGTATCTGTACTTTACTTTACTATTTACATTTTTGACTACTTGTACTTTTACTTCACTACAATCCTTAAGAAAACATTGTACTTTTTACTCCATACATTTTCCCTGACACCCAAAAGTACTTGTTACATTTTGAATGCTTAGCAGGACAGGAAAATAGTCCAATTCACACACTTATCAACCGAATATCCCTGGTCATCCCTACAGCCTCTGATCTGGCGGACTAACTAAACACACATGCTTTGTTTGTAAATGATGTCTGGGAGTTGTAGTGTGCCCCTGGCTTTCCGTAAATACATCTGCTTAACATAAAGAATTTGAAATGATTTATACTTTTACTTTTGATACATAAGTATATTTTAAACCAAATACTTTTAGACGTTTACTCAAGTAGAATTTCACTGGGTGCTGGTTTGGGTACTTTTTCCACCACTGCCTGTGTAGATCTGAAATGAGTGGCTACACTAACTGGTTTTAGCATGGTGAAAATTACACCTAGCTTATTTAGAGGACAAGGTAGATGGAGCTATTAACATATTGCAGAGAGAGAGAGAGAGAGAGAGAGAGAGAGAGAGAGAGAGAGAGAAAAAGAGCAATTACAACCTAACAGCTTCACTACCAGACAGCCTGGCAACCCCTCACCGAGATGGCACCCCAGGCAACATCAATCACAACAGAGAATATGAGCTCAGTGGACGAAATGTCTAAATCATCATCATAATTTGTCAAAAAGAAGGAAGTGCCTCAGGTAATCAGTTGTCCATTGGTTCTATTCCATCCAAGCTTTCAGCTCATTCAGAAAGTTAATAGATTCAGATAAAGAGAGTGGGGATGGGAAACAAGATCTCAAGGTTTCTACTATTATGAATGAACATCTCATTTTTGTACACATTTATTCCCCGTGGTTACAGGGTTGATTCACTGTGGTTACAGGGTTGATTCACTGTGGTTACAGGGTTGATTCTCTGTGGTTACAGGTTTGATTCACTGTGGTTACATGGTTAAAACAGAAACAACTCAAAGGTTGAGGTTTAGGTATTAATCCCGAGTGGTTGAGGTTAGGGCTATGTTTTGGTCATTCTTTAAAGAAAATATTTATAAAACGACGTGCTATTACCGTGAAGTATTATGGCGGCTTGCTCAAGCATTGTGAACTATGGACGTGCAGTGGTTTAAGCAGTGCTCTTTGACACCGAGTATAACAACTTCAATCCCAGTGCTGGGCAGTTATTTTTAGTTGATTTTCCAGAGTGCCGAGGACGGCGTACAGTAAGAGTCAAAAGTTTGGAGACACCTACTCGTTGAATGGTTTTTCTTTATTTTTACTATTTTCTACATTGGAGAATAATAGTGGAGACATCAAAACTATGAAATAAAACATATGGAATCATGTAGTAACCAAAAAAGCATTAAACAAATCGAAAAAGATTTGATATTTGAGATTCTTCAAAGTAGCCACGCTTTGCCTTGATGACAGCTCAGTACACTCTTGGCAATTTCTCACATATGCTGAGCACTTGTTGGCTGCTTTTCCTTCACTCTGCTTTTCAACTCATCCCAAACCATCTCAATTGGGTTGAGGTCAGGTGATTGTGGAGACCAGGTCATCTGATGCAGCACTCCATCCCTCTCCTTCTTGATCAAATAGCCCTTACACAGCCTGTAGGTGTGTTGGGTCATTGTCCTGTTGAAAAACAAATGATAGTCCCACTAAGCGCAAACCAGACAGGGTGGCATATCACTGCATAATGATGTGGTAGCCATGCTGGTTAAGTGTGCCTTGAATTCTAAATAAATCACAGACAGTGTCACCAGCAATGCACCCCCACACCATCACACCTCCTCCTCCATGTTTCACAGTGGGAACCACACATCCAGAGATCATCTGTTCACCTACTCTGAGTCTCACAAAGACACAGCAGTTGAAACCAAAAATCTCAAATTAGGACTCATAAGACCAAAGGACAGATTTCCACAATCTAATGTCCATTGCTCGTGTTTGTTGGCCTAAGCAAGTCTCTTCTTATTATTGGTGTCCTTTAGTAGGGGATTCTTTACAGCAATTTGACCATGAAAGCCTGATTCACACAGTCTCCTCTGAACAGTTGATGTTGAGTTGTGTCTGTTACTTAAACTCTGTGAAGCATTTATTTGGGCTGCCATTTCTGAGGCTGGTAACTAATGAACTTATCCTCTGCAGCACAGGTAACTCTGGGTCTTCCTTTCCTCTGGCGGTCCTCATGAGAGCCAATTTCATCATAGCACTTGATGGTTTTTGCGACTGCACTTGAAGAAACATTCAAAGTTCTTGAAATTTTCCAGATTGACTGACCTTCATGTCTTAAAGTAATGATCAACTGTCATTTATTTTTGTTTATTTGAGCTGTTCTTGCCATTATATGGACTTGGTCTTTTACCAAATAGTTCTATCTTCAGTATACCACCCCTACCATGTCACAACAAAACCGATTGGCCTGAATGCATTAAGAAGGAAAGAAATTCTACAAATTAAGTTTTAACAAGGCACACCTGTTAATTAAAATGCATTCCAGGTGACATCTCATGAAGCTGGTTGAGAGAATGCCAAGAGTGGGCAAAGCTGTCATCAAGGCAAAGGGTGGCTACTTTGAAGAATCTCAAATATAAAATCAATTTAGATTTGTTTAACGCTTTTTTGGTTACTACACAACTCCATATGTGTTATTTCATAGTTTTGATGTCTTCACAATTTTTCTACAATGCGGAAAATAGTACAAATAAAGAAAACCCTTGAGTGAGTAGGTGTCCAAACTTTTGACTGGTACTTTATATTGACGTTCTGGGGACCTTTTCAAACGTCCAATATTGCAGTCTATTTCTAGTGGTCAATCTGGAAGGACAGCTTGTCAGGCCCCCAGTGGTTTTAAACAAAGAGCCATGGTTCAAGTGAGAGGATTTTATGGGATGCTGTAAGGCTGGCGTAAGCTGTTTTGAAGGGTCAGGTTTGTATTCCAGGATTAAGCTCTAACAAAGGGCTTTCTAGTACCTTTGCTGGACGGTTTTTCCTTTTGCCTTTGGGAGTGAGGAAGGTGTTGTAGTGGGCAGTAATATTTGATATGTGTCTATGAAGTATATTATATATACCTCACAAACGGCTCGTAATAAGACTATGCAATTAGCCCATTAACTGAAGCATCTGAATCCATAAGATAGTAAATAGCAATATATGCAAGGACACTATAGTTGAGTTACAGTAATAGGCAATAAAGAAATGCCTGAGAATGGAATTCTAAATACAAGTGTATTTCATTACTTGTAAAATGAATGGATTCACATACAAGGCATAAAGCTTAAGTGGCAATGCATTAACAAGCATTACAAGGCATTATTCCTAGCATATAGATCCTTAGGTTAACTTAGAACACAAAGCATGAACAAAGCAATGCTTACTAGGCCAGAGGCCTAGAAGCCGAGGAAATGAGAATTGATCATCCAACTTTCCTCCATGGACTGGATACAGGACAAGAGAGAGAACAAAGGCCTTAAGTTCCATTTATAACATCTGAAGGTGTTACCTTCTCAACCCAAAACCAATCACCTTTGATCAATTAAATGATACCCTTTGCATTGAGTAATTCAGAGTTCACCCTGTACAGATACAAGTAACCACAGAGAAACGACATCCATATACAATGCCTTTGGAAAGTATTCAGACACCTTGACTTTTTCCAGATTTTGTTACTACAGCCTTATTCTAAAAGTGATTAAATTGTAAATCTACACGCAATACCCCAAAATGACAAACCAAAAACATTTACAGTACATACAATGCCTTGCAAAACTATTCATCCCCCTTGGTGTTTTTCCTGTATTGTTGCATTACAACCTGTTATTTAAATTGATATTTATTTGGATTTCATGTAATGGACATACACAAAATAGTCCAAATTGGTGAAGGGACATTTTTTTAAAGTACTTGTTTCAATAATTTTTTTATTTAAAAAAAATGGAAAGTGGTGAGAGCATATGTATTCACCCCCTTTGATATGAAGCCCCTAAATAAGATCTGGTGCAACCAATTACCTTCAGAAGTCACATAATCAAAAACAAATATCCAAATCTTTGACCATCCCATGGAGCAACATTAAATCCACTATAAAAAAATTGGAAAGAACATGGCACCACAAGACACCTGCCAGGAGAGGGCCGCCCACCAAAACTCACAGACCAGACAAGGAGGGCATTAATCAGAGACGCAACAAAGTGATCAAAGATAACCCTGAAGGAGCTGCAAAGCTCCACAGCGGAGATTGGAGTATCTGTCCATAGGACAACTTTAAGTTGTACACTCCACAGAGCTGGACTTTATGGAAGAGTGGCCAGAAAAAAGCAATTGCTTAAAGAAAAAAATAAGCAAACACATTTGGTGTTTGCCGAAAGGCAGGTGGGAGACTCTCCAAACAAATGGAAGAAGGTACTCTGGTCAGATGAGACTAAAATTGAGCTTTTTGGCCATTAAGGAAAACTATGTTTGACGCAAACCCAACACCTCTCAACACCCAGAGAACACCATCTCCACAGTGAAGCATGGTGGTGGCAGCATCATGCTGTGGGGATGTTTTTCATTGGCAGGGACTGGGAATCTGGTCAGAATTGAAGGAATGATGGATGGTGCTAAATACAGGGAAATACTTGAGTGAAACCTGTTTCAGTCTGCAAGAGATTTGAGACTGGGACGGAGGTTCACCTACCAGCAGGACAATGGCTCTCAGCATACTGCTAAAGCAACACTCGGGTGGTTTAAGAGGAAACATTTAAATGTCTTGGAATGGCCTGTTCAAGCCCAGAGCCCAGCCCAATCCAATTGAGAATCTGTGGTATTACTAAAAGATTGCTGTACACCAGCATAACCCATCCAGCTTGAAGGAGCTGGAGCAGTTTTGCCTTGAAGAATGGGCAAAAATCCCAGTGGAACACACACACAGTAATAACTCCAACATACCCCATAGGGCACAGGTAACCAACCATCAGTCTCTTTTCAAAACAATCATGTGAATTATCTGAACTCTAATGCACGTAGACAGAAGGGGGAAGGGGGGAGGTTGCAAACAACCCAGGGACAGACGCAGACAAAGAAGGGGAAAAGAATAGAGAGAGGCGAGGAGAATTCAGTCCAATGTTGTTATACATGATTAGTAATTATTGTGTGTTGTAAATGTAATTTCACTCCTCTGGTCTGAATAGATTTGCAATGCAGCATTCTCCATTAGCATTGTGTAATTACCAATGCACTGCAGAAAGACGTATGACTATATTCTCTGCTTGATTGCCATTTGTGTTTGTTTGTTTTCTCTGCTTGATTGCTGTTTGTCTGTGAGTAGGACTGCTGATCTGTGAGTAGGACTGCTGATTTACAATCAGGTCCCCCCCATTTCATTCATTATAATCTCAATGGCAAAACTGATCCTAGATCAGCACTCCTTTATTCAGGTTAGTTAGTCTCATTGAGATAATCTCTCTTTTGTAAGACTGACCTGGGTGCTGTATAAGTATACTTGATCTAAGCAGAAGTGTGAAACTCCAGTCCACTCCTTGCAGATGGCATTGTAGTCTCTGACAGTTCTCTCTAACAGTCTATCTTCTCAGCAGGAAATGATTAGACTCGGTTAGCCAGGTGAGTAGTGCATGCTCTGGTGGATCGATAACTTCCAACTCATCAATGAAGTGCTGTGGAGAGCAGAAAAGCAGAATCAGGCGGACCTAAGACACCAGACTGGGCATTGTTAGTTTTCCCCAAACAGACAGAACCTCTACATATGTGTTAGACTGTTAACTAGACAAGACTCAGCAGCGGCATACTACTGAGTGTATCCCCTAGGCAGCAGCACAGCCATATGTTACTGTACTGAAGACACACACAAATATGTGCACACACACACATACGGTACACACTAGCAGACATGTACATGTGAGAGCACAGACACATGTACCCACACCCACATACAGTATGTGTGAAAACACAGACACTCACGTGCACGTGCATGCTCACGCACGCACACACACACACATAGACACACACACACACACACACACACAGATGTGATCTGTGACGTGTCCATGAGGAGATGTGGTGTGTAACATGGCTGCTGTTATCGTGTTGGAGCAGGGCTTTGTAGTGATGAGTGGTATTGGTGAAACACACGGGATTACCTACACGCTTAACAAAAAGGTGCTATCTAGAACCTAAAAGGGTTCTTCTGCTGTCCCCATAGGAAAACCCTTTTTGGTTCCGTGTACCAATGTAACAACTTTTGGAACCCTGTTTTCTAAGAGTGTATGACTTCTCCTCTGTTGTTGTGCTTAAATAGCTCTTATATCTCCCCTATCCTCCTCTTGTATGCACACGCAGACACACACACACACACACACACACACAAACACACATTCACACACACTCTTGTTAGGATACTAATCTATTCCCCTGAGACCACCAGCTATACAAAGACACCCACTGAACCCTGTAGACTGTACATATAAGTAAGCCTATATAAACAACCAGCAGTACCACTGAATGAATAAATACCTGATTTGCACTGCTTAGCACGTGCTGTTATCATGACGCCCTTTGAGGGTCTGTCTGTGATTCAAATGAATGGTTTGGTGAGTCTGTTCTCTCATCACCATGTAACAGATGTGTCTTCCCCGTTCGCTGTCAATAAAAGCAGATTATATTGAGCCGGCCCTTTTTAGGTTAAGACAGAACAATAAAGCAATACTTACTCTGTCAGAGAACAAAGAGAAACCTGGCTGGATATCAATTCAAACACGGTCCCTTGCAGTGCAGGGAGATTATTGGTCTACCTTGTCTTGAAAACGTCTGGTTATTGTGTTTGATTGAATAGGGGCCTATGAGTGCTTTGAGTTTACCAACATACGTAGGTAACTCTGAATGTCACTTTGTCCATTTTTTTTGTTTTGTAAGTGATGATATGTAACCACCTGCCTCAGGGAAATAGGTTGAAGGGGATGAAAGGAGGGAGACAGAGCGAAATAGAGTGAAAGGAGGAGAGTAAGAGAGAAAGACTCTCCGTCAACGAGAGAGAGGTGAGGGAGGCAGTTAGAGAGTCAGACGAGAGAGATAGAGGGAGAGAGAGACAGCTCAGCAGTCTTGTGTACAGTTTAACAGAAGACACAGAGGGAAACTTTAAGAGCAGAGACGGTTTTCCATTTTGTTGTATTACCTTACAGTTTTCCCAATTGTTTACACACTAAAACTGGCCCATGAGGCACAATGACACAAACTTGTAAATCATTTAGCAGAACCATACACCAAATCTGCAATACTACTGACACATGTTTTGCTCTACACTCAGATTGCATTTCTATAACAAACATTTGGCAAAACAACAGACAATTCTCTACCTTTGGCACAACCTTCACAACTAAAATCTCTTGTGTGCAAATGAATAGCAACACTGTTCAAGAAGCTAAGCTCAATTACCAATTGATCACTTTCACTCTTCACATGTGCAAACACTAATTGGGTAAATGTTCACCTTGAAATCAGACTTTTGGTATGGATAAAAAGACCACAGGTGAGTACTCCTGTGTTTGGAGAACAATGAAAGCAAACTTAGCAGAAAGAGGTAAAGAGGTAAAGAGGTGGAGATGGATGAAGACCAAGAACAAGGAGAGTAATCGCTGATGAAATGTGGGTGACTGTGGTGGACCATGTGGTCAACCACGGTTTGACCTTGAGAGAGGCTGGGCAGAAAGTGCAGCCCAATCTGAGCCGCTTCATCTTAGCGTCCATTATCCGAACGTTCCAAAATGAGAATAGGTATGTACTGCAGACATGGGACCATCTACTACCTGAAAGTAGTACAACATAAAGCACAGTAAAGACTGTAGATTCCAATACATACTGTAAGGGGAAATAAAGTTAATGTATTACTGTATCTGAAATTGGGAACTATACTATTTTGTAACATGTTTGTCTTGTATACTGTATTACTGTAGTGTTTAAAGTACTGTATGCTATTTGGTTTTTGTAGAACTGAGTGACGACCACCACATGGTGGTAGAACGCTTCTACAGTTTTCCACAATTGTTTTCACACATTTGCTGAATCTTTGGGCCATTTTCCCCAAAACTCTAAACACAAAACCATGAACACAAAATGTAAAACTCTACAAATCTTTAGCAAAAGCAACAACTGCATTCAAAACTGTTCTTTCAAAATGACACACACGTCATATGAATAGATTTGTCTACCAACCAACACACTGATGTGCTCAACACAAAACACCACTATGAAGTGTTCAGTGTTACGCTGTAGCCGGTTGTAAAAGATTGTTACAGTAATGTATACCTACTCAAATTAACACACACTGTCACATTGGCATGAAGAGATTCGGGAGACAGGCGCAAGAATGCATGATCGTTTTTTTTATTCAGCCCAAATTACAGCTTGTCGTGTAAAGGCATGGGGACGAAGACCAAACACAGGGTTGAAACCCAAACAAAAGAGTGAGGAGTACCTCAAATAAATACACACGCGCACAATGATTAACACACGGGACAGGACCCGTTATCTGCGCAATCCACAAGGGCACGAAAGCCCAAAACACACGGCACAGGTACTCACACGAACCAACGGACATAGTAACAATAATCAACCAGACCATGGAAACCAAAGGGCACATACGTACTGTATATACAATACTAATCATTGGGGACAGGTGTGCGTGATGAAAGTTCCGGAGGGATCCGTGACACACACAAATCCAATACAGTAACAAAAATATGTGGAATTTCCCAAAATGCAGTATTTTTGAACACTTGTGCTTTGTATGTAACACGTTCCATACCCAACAGGAGAAAACCAGGAAAAACATTCAGTAAGATAAAAGGTTTTCTGTACAAAAATAAAAAATGAAAGTGGCTCATTCTTTTAAAACACAAAAAGACAAAAACACATGCAAAATGTAAGAAAAAAGACAGGCTGCATCCTGCCTCCTATTTCTTCAATCAACGGCCGTTACAGATGAATGTCCAAGTTGAGATACTGGGGTGCAAAGGAGCAAGATAAATAAATAAATACAGTATGGGGATGAGGTGTATTGGATGGGCTATTTACAGATGAGCTATGTACAGGTGCAGTGATCTGTGAGCTGCTCTGACAGCTGGTGCTTAAAGCTAGTGAGGGAGGTAAGAGTCTCCAGCATCAGAGATTTTTGCAGTTCGTTCCAGTCATTGGCAGCAGAGAACTGGAAGGAGAGGCGGCAAAAGGAAGAATTTGCTTTGGGGGTGACCGGTGAGATATACTTGCTGGAGCGCTTGCTACGGGTTAGTGCTGATACGGTGACCAGTGAGCTGAGATAAGGTAGGGCTTTACCTAGCAGATACTTGTAGATGACCTGGAGCCAGTGGGTTAGGCGACGAGTATGAAGCGAGGGCCAGCCAACAAGATCATACAGGTCACAGTGGTGGGTAGTATATGAGGCTTTGGTAACAAAACGGATGGCACTGTGATAGACTGCATCCAATTTGTTGAGTAGACTGTTGGAGGCTATTTTGTAAATGACTTCGCCGAAATCGAGGATCGGTAGGATGGTCAGTTTTACGAGGGTATGTTTGGCAGCATGAGTGAAAGATGCTTTGTTGCGAAATAGGAAGCCGATTCTAGATGTAATATTGGATTGGAGATGTTTAATGTGAGTCTGGAAGGAGAGTTGACAGTCTAACCAGACACCTAGGTATTTGTAGTTGTCCACATATTCTAAGTCAGAACCGTCCAGAGTAGTGTTGCTGGATGGGCGGGCAGGTGCGGGCAGCGATCGGTTGAAGAGCATGCATATAGTTTTACTTTCATTTAAGAGCAGTTGGAGGCCACGGAAGGAGAGTTGTATGGCATTGAAGCTCGTCTGGAGGTTAGTTAACATAGTGTCCGATGAAGGGCCAGAGGAATGCAGAATGGTGTCGTCGGCGTAGAGATGGATCAAAGAATCAACAGCAGCGAGAGCAACATCATTGATGTATACAGAGAAGAGAGTCGGCCCGAGAATTGAACCCTGTGGCACCCCCATAGAGACTGCCAGAGGTCCGGATAACAGGCCCTCCGATTTGACATACTGAACTTTATCGGAGAAGTAGTTGGTGAACCATGCGAGGCAATCATTTGAGAAACCAAGGCTGTTGAGTCAGCCAATAGGAATGTTGTGATTGACAGAGTCGAAAGCCTTAGCCAGGTCGATGAATACGGCTGTACAGTAATGTCTCTTATCAATGGCGGTTATGATATCTTTTAGGACCTTGAGCGTGGCTGAGGTGCACCCATGACCAGCTCTGAAACCAGATTGCATAGCAGAGAAGGTACAGTGAGATTCAAAATGGTCGGTAATGTGTTTGTTAACTTGGCTTTCGAAGACCTTAGAAAGGCAGGGTAGGATAGATATAGGTCTGTACCAGTTTGGGTCTAGAGTGTCTCCCCCAGCCTCAGGCTCTGTCGTAACCGGGTTGGCAGAATGTGCTAAAGTGGTGAATAAAGCAAACTTAGGGGGTAGGCTTCTAATGTTAACATGCATGAAACCAAGGCTTTTACGGTTACAGAAGTAAACAAATGAGAGCACCTGGTGAGTAGGAGTCGAGCTAGGCACTGCAGGTCCTGGATTAACTTCTACATCACCAGAGGAACAGAGGAGAAGGAGGATAAGGGTACACCTAAAGGCTATAAGAACTAAGGGAGCAGGTTTCTGGGCACGATAGCATAGATTCAAGCATAATATACAGACAAAGGTATGGTAGGAAGAGAGTACATTGGAGGTTAACCTAGGCATTGAGTAATGAAGAGAGAGATATAGTCTCTAGACACGTTTAAACCAGGTGATGTCATCGCCTATGCGGCAGGTGGAACAACATGGTTGGTTAAGGCATATTGAGCAGGGCTATAGGCTCTACAGTTGCTTCGGGACAAAAACCACAGGAGTAGTCAACCCGGGTTGCGGTTAGCTAGCTGCCATGATCCAGATGAAAGGGTTCAGAGTTTGCGGTAGGAATCCGGGGATATGGAGAGAAAAATAGGTCCGGTTTGCTCTGGTTTGAAACGCGTTGTACGAGCTGGCGAGAGCTTTCCGAGCTAAAGGTTAGCTGACTGATAGCTGGTAGCTAGTTAGCTGGCTAGCTTCAGTTGAGGTATTCCAGTTCAGAGGTAAATAGAAATACTTTAGAAAAAAAACGATCCACACCACATTGGGTGAGGCGGGTTGCAGGAGAGTATTTTGAAGTTGAGGTTTAGGAAAAATATGAAAAATGCGAAGAAAAAGATATAAAAAGATATTTACATGGGACGAGACAAGACAAAGACAAATATATTTACTGTATTTATGCCTTTTTACTGAATGTGTGCTTACAGTATGCTGTTTGACATTTATTGAGTCATGTTGAAATGTGAAACAAAATTGTTTTGCATTTGTGTTCCTTTCTTGTTTGAGTACACACAAACAATATACATTATAACAACATCTTAGTCTTTACAATGAAATAGGTTCTGATAGTAGTGTTTTGAATATGTCACATTAGTGTGATCTCGGTTGTTGTTAAATTAGATTCATTTGATGGTTTGTGTTTTGTGTTTCGAGTTTTGAGTACCTAACAGGTCCCTCTTAGGGATGGACACATGGGATGCATAACAACATTGTGACAATAATATTATATCATGTGATTTGATTTGATTTGATTTTGATTTGATTTGATGTGGTTGGATTATTTTTGTGTAATCGTTTTAAATGTTTTGATGTTTCCCAGAACTTCCAGGAAAACGGTGACGACTGTTGCTGAGTGGACTATGTTGGTTAAAGTGAGTAAAGACGCGGTATGTCCGTGTTTTACCGAACAGTGCAAACTGACCCCGGCCCATATTCATAATCATAAAGCATCACAGAGTAGGAGTGCTGATGTAGGAACAGTTTAGCTTTTTAGATCATAATGAATGAGATTACATAAACAGGAGGGACCTGATCCTGGATCAGCACAGAGATGCTTTATGAATATGGGTTCTGATAAGACTAAATAGGTCAGCCAAACAGGTGGTAGTGTGGTATTCCTATCAGAGAGGTTATTGCTGATACCATGTTCTGTCCTTGTCCTAATAACTGCAATGTTAGCAGGTGTTTTAGTGGGGAAATGCTCTCATTGGGGAGCCTGGTTTAACTTAACCCCTGTCTTTATCTGTGTCGTGTCGAGTTGTGTTATGTTTTGCTGTGCTGTGTTGTGCTGTGCTGTGTTGTGCTGTGCTTTTTCTATGCTTTGATGTGCTTTGTTGTGTGGTGCAGTGTAGGGCAGTGCTGTGTTGTGCTTTGTTGTGTTGTGTAGTCCTGTGTTGTGTTGTGTTGCTCTGTGATGTGCTGTGTTGTTGTAGTGTACTGGGTTGTACTGTGTTTTTATTATTTGTTGTGTAACATTGTGGGGAGATATTTTCTCCATTAGTCTTGAAATATGTCACTGGAGCTTATGTTGGCCAGACAGCCACAATAGAGGTGACTAATGCAGAAATAGACTGCAGGCTAAGCCTCCACTAGCACTAGATGCCTCTAAATGTCGGAGACTGGAACTTGTGTTTTTGCTGTATCTATTACTGTATGTGCATACTGCTTCTCTAAACTGTCATGCATGTGTTTATGTCTCTGTTCTGTATCAGTCACAAGATTTTTGCACGCATTTTTATTTACAGAGGGAATGGCCGCAGAACCTTCTAGAGTAAACATAGAACTATCACCCAAACTCAAAGTGTTGTGTACAATCTGCAATTTATCAGACCTCATTCTGTCATAGGCAGTCACAGTGGTTTCTAAAACATGATTCTATTTTTGACGGTAGTTGATAATTCATTAGCTCTTGCTCAGTAAAAAAAAGTCTAAGGTTGTTGCTTGTATACACTCTTAGGAAAAAAAGGTGCTATCTAGAACCTAACTGGGTTCCTCGGCTGTCCCCACGGAACAGGGGTGGGCAAGTCCCGTCCTAAAAGATGTCTGCGGGTGCTGTGGCCTGTGTGTGTTTGTCTCTGACGTGATGGCTGGAACAGCCACTTAATTGTCTCTGGTGCTAATGGCTTGTTCATACACTAATCATTAAGTGTGGGTGACGTGGGGTGTAAGGAAAGAGATGGAGCGGAGGAAGAGATGGAGGGGAGGGGAACGAGAACTTGATTGAGGGAGAGATGTTAAGGGAGAGGGAGTGAAGGAGGGAGGGAGAGAGTGGGAGGAAGGGGATGAGGGTCAGAGATGAAGGGATGGAGAGGCAGAGATGGAGGGGAGAGGTAATGGGACGGAGGGATGTGGAAAGACGAAGGGATGGTGGAAGAGAGACGAAGGGCTGGATGGGGGAGGTCAAGAGATGGAGGGATGTAGAGAGATGGAAGGGTGGAGGGGAGCAGAGGAAGAAAGATGTAGGGAGAAAGCGAGGGAGACGAGAGAACGGGTGGTGGGAGAGGGAAGGAGAAATGAATGGGTGGAGAGATGTTGGAGGGAGGGGAGAGGTAGAGAGAGAGGTAGAGAGAGAGAGGGGGAGAGAGGTAGAGGGAGAGGCGTAGAGGGGTAGAGGGGTAGAGAGGTAGAGAGGTAGAGGGAGAGAGAGAGAGAGAGAGAGAGAGAGAGAGAGAGAGAGAGAGAGAGAGAGAGGTAGAGGTAGAGGGGTAGAGAGGTAGAGAGGTAGAGGGAGAGGGAGAGGGAGAGGGAGAGAGGTAGAGAACAATTAACAGCTAGAGAAAAAAACAAGCATGCTCTTTGCTGTCTGCAGCAAATAGTCTCAGCTAACAGTGTTCCTCACCGCCTGTGATCTCTCACTGGTTCGACCATGCTCTGATAAAACAATGTTTTTACTCAAATCAATACATTATTTGGACTTCATAGCACTTTGTACAAAATCATTTGTCACAATCTGTTTGACAAAAACCTCAGGGCCCAAGCCTTCAAAAGAGCAAGTCTGGGTTCTATGTAGACTACATGTATATACAGCCAACAGGACTGTGTAACTCAGTAGCCACAATAAATTAGCTAGAAATTAGATACTACATGTACACTCTTATAAAAGAAGCTGCTACCTAGAACCATAAAGGGTTCTTCAATTGTCCCCTAAAGGAATCTTTTGAAAATAAAATGTTTTGGTACTACATGAAACCCTTTCACCACTAAAATGTTCTATCAGTACAGCCATAGACCAGTAACACGGTAAAGTAAGTCCGGGACACTCAAATTAGCATGATATGTTACATTTGGAATGGTTACATAAGACATATGGTTACTTAAGGCAAAAACAAAAGTAGGGTGGTTGGTCTGGTTGGATGGATAGGCGTATAACGCCGGAAGTCTAGCAACCCAAAGGTTGCGAGTTTGAATCTTGTCAAGGACAACTTTGGCTAATTACCAACTTTTCAACTAAAGTACTTACTACTTTTTAGCTACTTTACAACTACTTAGTATGTTAGTAAACCCTTCCCCTAACACCAACCTTAACCATTTTAGCTAACCCTTCCCACAACCCTAACCATAACCTAACTCCTAAACTTAACCCTAACCCCTAGCCAAGCTAATGTTAGCCACCTAGCTAGAATTCATAACATATCATACGTTTTGCAACTACGTAACATATGATTTGCTAATTCGTAACATATTGTACGTTTTGCAAATTCGTCACATATAGTAGGAATTGTAATTGATAACATATCATATGAAATGGGTGATGGACATTCACAAATAAATACATACCATACGAGTTGTAACATATCATACGAAAAGGAGTGTCTCGAATTTCTGTACAGAATAATACGAAATGCTCTGAGAACCGTTTTCACCACCCAAGGGTTCTACATGGAACCAAAAAGGGTTCTCCTATAGGGAAAAAACAAATAACCCTTTTTTGTTAAGAGTGTACTTGCAATGCATGTGTACTTGCAAATGCAATGCATTTTATTGGTGCAGTGTATTTCAGAGGGGTTGTCTACAAATGTAACTCCAGTCAAATCTCGGGAGCACACCCAAAGGCAGACAGTTTCGAAGTAACAAAAGTTTATTACAAAAACAGGGGGGCAGGCAAACGACAGGTCAAGGGCAGGCACAGGTCAGTAATCCAGAGCAGAGTCAGAAAGGTACAGAACGGCAGGCAAGCTCAGGGTCAGAGCAGGCAGAATGGTCAAAACTAGAAAATAGGAACCAAAGAAAGACAGGAGGACGGGGAAAACGCTGGTAGGCTTGACAAAACAAAACGAACTGGCACACAGATCGTGCAGGCGGCGACAAACGCAGAGACGTCAGGAACCATGGTAGGCCACCAAAAGCGTCACCGCACAAAGGCCAGGATACGACAGGAGCCCGGGTGGCAGGTAAGCCTGAAGGAGTGGGCCCCACTCCAGGACCGAGGGGTGGACAACATCAGGAACAAACATCCCGTCAGCAGGGCCCAGCTAGCTTGCCTGGAATTGATTTGCTTGGCGGTGCGGAGATATTCCAAGTTCTTGTGATCTATCCACACAATAAACTGCTGTTCCGCTCCCTCCAACCAGTGTCTTCACCCCCTACAACGCCATCTTCACCGCGAGAAGCTCACGAATTCCCACATCGTGATTCCTCTCTGTGGCATTGAGGTGATGGGAGAAGAAGGCGCAGGGATGTAACTTGAGGTCCAGGGCTGAACGCTGGGACAGGACAGCCCCCACTCCGACATCAGAAGCGTTGGCCTCCACCACGAACTGACGGGACAGGTCAGGATGAACCCATTTGGGAGCTCTGGTGAAGCAGTGCTTGAGTTCCCGGAATGCCCAGTCAGCAGCTGGGGACCACGTGAACGGAACCTTGGGAGAAGTTAGTGCAGACAGGGGATGCCAGGGTGCTGTAACCCCGGATAAAGCGACAATAAAAGTTGTCAAATCCCAGGAAATGTTGCAGCTGCACTCTGGACGTAGGCTGGGGCCAATCCACCATCACTCTCACCTTCCCGGGATCCATCTGTACAGTCCCTGCAGCGATGATGTAACCAAGGAAGGGGATGGTGGAGTGATGGAATTAGCATTTTTCTGCTTTCACAAAAGGCTGGTTCTCCAGGAGGCGCTGGAGGACTGAGTTGGAGAAAACAAGGATGTCGTCGAGGTAGACAAAGATGAACCAGTTCAAAATGTCACGGAGAACGTCATTAACCAGGGCCTGGAGCACAGCTGGGGCGTTGGTAATGTCAAATGGCATGACCAGATATTCCTAGTGACCGCTGGCCTTGTTGAAGGCAATCTTCCACTCCCTCCTTTCCATATCCACACCAGGTGGTAGACCATGCAGGTCCAACTTGGAGAAAACGGTGGCCCCCTGGAGAAGTCGAAGGCCGAGGCGATGAGTGGTAGCGGGTAGCAGTTTTTCACTCTGATGTTATTGAGGCCCCAGTAGTCGATGCATGGGAGGCGGGGGAGGCAGAAGGATGGATACACCCTGCATTTAGGGATTCCTCGATGTAGGTCTCCATAGCTTGGTCTCTGGACCCGACAGATTGTACAGTCATCCTGGGGCAGTGTGGTGCCTGGGAGAAGATTCATCCTGCAGTCATAGGGTTGGTGCGGAGGAGGTGAAGTGGCCCGGGCATTACTGAAAAACTCCCGGAGGTCCTGGTACTCTGCCGAAATGGCGGAGAGGTTCGGAGAAACCTCCAAGCCCACAGGAAGACGTCACGGGGCAGGCTTTGCTGACTTCAGGCAATGGGCGTCCCATGATGGCACCAGCCCATGATGGCACCAGTTGTCCAGTCTTTGAGGGGATAGTGTCACTGGAGCCAATCCTGATACCACGGCAACTGGAGGAGACTTAATTAGCATGAATTGGATTGCCTCGCTGTGGTTCCCTGATACTCGTAGGGTGATGGGAGTGGTATTGTGAGTGACCCGGCCTATAGAGCGCCTGTCCAGAGCTATAACGTCCATGGGAATGGAGAGGGGCTGAGTGGGGATGCACAGATCGGATGTCAGGGTAGCGTCCATAAAACTCTCATCGGCCCCAGAGTCGATGAGTACCCGGAGATATTTCAACTGGTTCCCACACAGCAGGATGGCATGGAAAGTGATGCGAGTAAGGGAAAGTTCTCCGTATGGCCCACCAGAGTACTCGCCCCTACCGGTGAGCCTGGTCTTTCAGTGGACAGGAGGACACCAAATGACCAGTAGTCCCGCAATACAGCATCTCTTTGTGTGAAGCCGGTGTAGACGTTCGGCTGGGGACACCATAGCTCTGCCTAGTTGCATCAGCTCGGGAAAAGGTGAATCGGCAGACTTCGGAGGAACTCGGGTAGCCTCAGGTCCTCTTGGCCACGGATACATCGGGGACTTCCGGTATGCCTCGGAGGCAAAGTGGAATTGGACCTTCTCTCCTTCCTACATTCCTGTAGCCGCCCATCGATCGAAATGGTGAAGGCAATGAGCGCTTCAAGATTTTTTGGTAGTTCCCGGGCTGCTAACTCGTCCTTCACTTCCTACAATATTCCATGCAGGAACGTGTCGAACAGCGATTCCGGGTTCCAGGCACTCTCCGCTACCTACATGCCTAAAACCACTGTATAGTCTGCCACACCGGGAGTCGTGTCGAAGCTGGAGTAACTTCCGGGCAGCCTCTCTACCGGTCAACGTAGACTCAAAAACTTTCTCCTATGCCACAAATTCCTCCAGACTGAAGCCTGGGCTACGGCCGTTGTTCCCTCCTGGAAATCAACGTGATGAGGTAAGCTGTCTTTGAACGGTCCAAGGGGAAGGAGGAGGGCTGCAGCTCGATGAATAGAGAACACTGCGTGAGAAACACCTGACAGGTTCCCGACTCTCCAGGGAAGCATTCCGGGGGAGGTAAGCGGGGTTCTCTGGAAACTGGGATGGCTCTGCTGCTAACAGCCGGGTTACTAAAAGGCTGCCTGACAGACAAACCAATGAATTGCTCCAACAATGTGTTCAACGTGATGTTTTAAATGTCTTAACCCCTCCGTTCACAAACTCCTTGTGCCTTGGCTCCTTGGGAGGAGGGGTTGCAGATATGATGATGGGCAGTTCGTACTGTCAGGGCTCAGAAGAAGACCCAGATGCAGACAGTTTTGAAGTAACAAAAGTTAATTACAAAAACAGGGGGGGGGCAGGCAAACGACAGGTCAGTAATCCAGAGCAGAGCCCGAAAGACACAGAACAGCAGGCTCAGGGCAGGCAGGGGTCAGTAATCCAGGGTGGTGTGACAATGCATGGAACGGCAGGCAGTCTCAGGGTCATGGCAGGCAGAATGGCAAACTCTGGAAAACTAGATAGGAACTAAAGAAAGACAGGAGCATGGGAAAAATGCTGGTAGGCTTGATGAAAAAAACGGCAACATCTTCACAATATAAATACACTTTAATGGGGAAGATAAAAAGGAGGTGAAAAGCACAATCAAATGAAACAGATCAGGGTGTGACAACTTTTGTCTTAACAGATTTGGACTCATTTTATGGCTACAAACATTCCATTGGAGATGTCTAGTGGCAGAGCCTTCTGGGCGATTCCACACCTGCGGGAGTGGAAAATATTTTTGGTATCTCAGATTGTTCTGGCAATTCTCACATAGAAACTTAAATCACCATGAGTGATGTTTTAAATGTTTTTTACATCTATTTCACAAACCTTTTTTAAGAATATGATGATGAATGTGCCCTTTTTAGACATGTACATGCCTCCTGTAAGACCCTATGATCTGTGAACTGTTCATGATACAAACAACATCTTGGTTGCATTATACTCCAAATAGTGTGCTCCAAATAAAATATAGAGTATGTATTGACACTGAAATAAACATCTTCAAATTCATTATTTCAACATAAAAAAAGATGAAAAGCTCAAAACGACTCTTTTTGATTTGGTTCATTTTAAGACATATTGTTTGTAACAATATACTCTATAAATACATAACATTTACAAAATAAACTCTCCGCTAGTTCTGAAGGTGTGATACATTTTATAAGCACCACCAACATTGTTCCAAACAATATTTCTACAAATAAAGCAAAATAAATTAAGGTTGTTTGAGATATTAATATTAATATGTTTACTGTTGAACTAATGAATGTGAAAATGTATCTTTCAGAATCTAGACATACTCCATATTTGAGAAAAAAAACGAAAGGAGAATAATGACACCAAAATGTTGTCCGTGTCATGCGTGGTTCACAGATCATAGGGTGTTACAAGAGGCATGTACAGGTCTAAAAAAAGGCCCTAAAATTGCCAATTTCATAAAGAGTTTCAAAAAATGTAAATAGCATGTTAAACATTCTTCCTCCCAATATGGGAGAAATGGCAGAACAATACTGAAAATATTTTCTGCTCCCTTTGGCGTGGAATCACCCTTCCAGTTAGGATTAAGGGATTCATACTAAAAATAACCCCCATGGCTATAGTGTTGCTCGGTGTTGTCTAACACAGTGGAAGTATGATGTCGCCAGCTACCTCAAGCTTGCAGTCTATTCAAGATGCATTATGATTGATATTCCCTGATGATGGCTGTATGTTCTAATATGGGCACTGTATGTAATGTCGGAAAAAGGGCAGGTTTTTGCCTTCAATTTCCCTTGTCCTCCAAGTGTGGCTGAATATCCTCTATCCATCCTGTTGGCATGGACTGGTGTTTTGTCAAATCGTGTATCCATCCATAAGGGATCATAATACGGGGGGGATAATGTCCTCAGTGAAGACACAT
Source organism: Oncorhynchus nerka (assembly GCF_034236695.1). NCBI lineage: Eukaryota > Metazoa > Chordata > Actinopteri > Salmoniformes > Salmonidae > Oncorhynchus > Oncorhynchus nerka. Next base: position 57,091,312 of record NC_088422.1, read on the forward strand.
TGCGCCGTAACATCAATTTAAGAGAAAGCACATGATGGATTCCTCTCATAGGTACGGGTCGGGGGAGGGGTCACAAATAATTAACAGGAAGTGGTTTTGAGTGAAAGCTCTCTTGTGAGGGACCAACACTGTCCCAGGGTGCATCTGAGAGCCCTTCCTTTGTTAGCAGCCGAGGTGGGGGAGGACTGGGAGAAGGGGGGGGCAGAAGAGAGAAGAAGAGAGGGGGAAGCCCCATCTGTCACAGAGCTGGTTGGGTCAGTACTTTTGTTGTTCAGGACTGATGAGATAGATGTGTGTGTGTGTGTGTGTGTGTGTGTGTGTGTGTGTGTGTGTGTGTGTGTGTGTGTGTGTGTGTGTGTGTGTGTGTGTGTGTGTGTGTGTGTGTGTGTGTGTGTGTGTGTGTGTGTGTGTGTGTGTGTGTATGCATGCGTGAGGAGATAGATGGTAGTCAACATCATGAATTAGGGACCAACCACTGGTTTAATCAAGCCAAGTGACACAGTGTGATACACACAAATGCATCATGGCCTCCTCCACAAACATGTGCATGCATATACACGCGAGAGCCCACTCACTCACACACACACACACACACACACACACAAACAGGTAGTGAAAATATGTATTACATATATCTTTTTATTTTAATTTAATTTAATTCATTTATTTATTTTTATATTTTATTGGTGGCATCATTATTTCCAGAGGATCTCTCAAAAAAAGTTTTTCACCAAACATTTCAACTCACCAGCGACATAAGAAAGAATGGAGAAGGTCCTGATGCAGAGGTAGAGAGAGATGAGAGAGGGAAGAGAGGAAGTGCCAGTGAAGGTATGAGAAGGTTGACCTAGGCAAGATGTTACTGTTGGTGGGGAGGAGGAGGGGGAGAGGGTGGGACATAGGGACACAACCTGTACAGATGTTCAGACTGACATCAAAGTACTGAAGCAGCTCTGAAGTAGTCTCTGAGGAGGAGCAACTGACAGGGAGCCAGAGGTAGGCTACAGTAGCTACAGAGTGTAGTTAATACACCTAATCAGAAAGCCACTTGTTTTATTGGGGTAAAGGCAAAACAAGATTAGGATAAGGTTCGTCACCAATTCTCTTTGATTGTCACTATTATATTATATAGTTGGCTTGTCAATGTTAATCAATTTTGTGAATATCTACAAACATGCTTGGAAAATACTAGGAGGCTACTGCGCCGATTCACCATAATGCTATCTTGTCACTTCGACCTGAATTAAATGAAGGGATTCCTTTATCTGGCCTGGGTTACACCGGTTGAAGGAGTTTAAACCGGTTGAATGTGATTGCATTCGTTTTATAAACGGGCTGCCTCCCGGCGTGAGCCAGGTGCCACGCTCTGGCCGACCGCGAAGTCGGCTCAAAACAAAAGTGTTTTTTGATGAGGATTCTGTGTTTTCCCAAAAACGCTTTATCTGCCGTCCCAGTGAAAAATAGATTGAAATTTCCAACATTTATTTTTTGGAAAATAGATGTTGTATGTGTCTGGACGATGCACAATGCTCCCTTGTCGATAACATGCAGCGAGCAGCGCAAACTCAGATTATTGTTTGAGTTGAGGAGAGCGCTCCTCGCTTTCGCCCGGATAAACCCGGGCCAGAGTAATAAAACTCCCTCAATAACCACCAGCCCCTGCGTTGTGCGCGCTGTACGCATGCGTCGTCCTACAGCTCCGACGTTGGCGTCAGTCAGCACTAAAATGCTATCCAGTTAGATTTCCCCGTCAACGGGTTGTGCCAAAATTGTGCTCACTGCGCCTTGCTTCCTCTCCACAGAACGAACACGGACGAAAAGAACACCATGTTATCCAGATTTAAAGACGCTACATTTCAGCAGTGAAAAGAGGAGGGAGAGACGGAGGAGAGTGAACTAACAACATAGGCTAGAAAGGGACTCGGAGAAGAGAGAATCCCACCGACCATCTGCGTGAGGCGAGAGAGAGGAGGAGGAGGCCGAAGGGAGAGCAGCAGCAGACTGCGCTTTGGAATAACCTACGGTTCCCGTTGATTTGAAAGGAGCATTTTGAATTGTATTTATTATACTGTGAGACGTTTTACTAAATTCCCACAAAATGTCATCTTCTGGCAAAGACAACAGCGCACACTATATGAACTATGTGGGACCTTATCGTTTGGAAAAGACCCTCGGCAAAGGACAGACAGGTTAGTCCTTGTCTCTTGTCTAGCCGGGGATGATGTGTAGCCTATCGTTCCCGGTTGCTGGCTGTCAGTGAAAGCACTGGTTGTCTTTTATGTGTTATGCTGACATGGGCTAGAACATATGGTCAACTCTGTAGGTCATTGTGGGTTGGATGGATTTGTTTTAGGTTGCATCACAGACGTGCGGGCTGGTTGCTTCTAGTTCCCACTGATTGCTTTTGACTCATTGCATCAATCGGGGTTGAGAGCTTTCAGTCAGTGGGACTGTGCATTTGAATGTCTGTTGTGGATTATCCTAAAATTCGACTTTCTAATAAAAGGGAATACACTGGTCCGCCCTATAGCCTAGTCAGCTGGCTACGGTAGGGCTACATGTAGTTCACAAGGCTTACGTGTGATTATTGAAATATTATAATAATGTCCCTTTAATCCTCATTGCCAGACAACGGGTAGATGGTATCCCAATGTTGCATGTTGTGGGTCTGTTACATTGTAGCGTGTCGCTGTCTTCCAACATGCACACATTTGTCAGGTTACAATGCTTCTTTGGGGAAGTCTGCGCTGATCTTGCCAAATAAGACAGGGCAAGCTACTGCACTACACAAGCCTGCTTCTCTGTCAGTCCCCGCAATGACAAGCACTAACACCTATCCGTGCAATTGCTGCTGCAATTTCGATTTTTAATCCCAAACTACACGCATGTGGTGAATTTCTTTTTTTATTAACGAAAGATTGACATAGTCTAGTAATTTCCTGAACCCCTATTTGTATCCGGCTAAAACAGTTTTGAATACAATACATAGACTATGTGGGAGGCACAGCATCCCCAAAACGACTAGGCAATGATGTGGGTACCACTGTCATGCGGATACCACTGTCATAGGCTATAGGCTACTTTTTTGACTGATCAAAAGATCCGTAGCCTATAGGCTATAGGCTACAAAGTGCATGCTCAGAGAAGCACAAAGCAAAGTTATAATCCTAAAATGGCTGCTGGGATGGTGTAAATAAAACAAGGCTGCATTACACACTGCAATGGATATTCCAACCTTGAGGTCTTGCCGATCAAAACAATTTGTTTGTGCTGTCTAACCAAGGCTGCGCCTACAGTGGCAGTTCAGGAGAAGGGTCAAATCATTATTTTCGAAAATAATTTGGGATTAGGTCTAGCCCAAAAAAATCATTCTCTTGCGTGCGGACTACTTTATAGCCTATGTACTGTTTAATTTGAGAAGGAGAGGTGGAAGATGAGCAAGAGGACAGGAGGTGAACTATGATAGCTTGCTACTACTATAATTGATTTGAATAAAAACAATATGTTTGACCATGTCGCATTTATCAGAGTTATTGACCTCACAATAAGCCAGATTCGAGTCACTTACATTGTGGTGCTGAAACCTGAAGCAGCAGTCAAGGCAAAATAAATTGGAAATGGACAGCTCAGGGTGCTGAAAGTAGGCAAATTCGAGTAGGCATAAGACATTTAAACCATCTTAATTTTAATTAGACTACTAACAACAAGAGAGTTTTGTGTTTGAGGCTCTTTCTTCCTATTCAAGAAATCACACTGTAGGCTGCTATATACAGTACCAGTCAAAAGTTTGGACACACCTACTCATTCAAGGGTTTTTCTTTATTTTGACTATTTTCTACATTGTAAAATAATAGTGAATACAGAAAACTAGGAAATAACAGATATGGAATCATGTAGTAACCAAAAAAGTGTTAAACAAATCAAAATATATTTTATATTTAAGATTCTTCAAAGTATGCCAGATTACTGAATTGATTACAGCTTTGCACACTCTTGGCATTCTCTCAACCAGCTTCATGCGTTAGTCAACTGGAATGCATTTTAATTAACACGTGTGCCTTGTTAAAAGTTAATTTGTGGAATTTCTTTCCTTCTTAATGCATTTGAGCAAATCAGTTGTGCTGTGACAAGGTATGGATGATATACAGAAGATAGCCCTATTTGGTAAAATACCAAGTCCATATTATGGCAAGAACAGCTCAAATAAGCAAAGAGAAACGACAGTCCATCATTACTTTAAGACATGAAGTTCAGTCAATCTGGAAAATTTCAATAACTTTCAATGTTTCTTCAAGTGCAGTCGGAAAAACCATCAAGAGCTATGATGAAACTGGCTCTCATGAGGATCACCACCACTCCTCTGCTGCAGAGGTTAAGTTCATTAGAGTTACCAGCAAGCGTTCAAGTAACAGACACATCTCAACATCAACTGTTCAGAGGAGACTGCGGGAATCAGGCCTTCATGTTCAAATTGCTGCAAATAAATCACTACTAATGGACACCAATAAGAAGAAGATACTTGCTTGGGCCAAGAAACACAAGTAATGGACATTAGACCGGTGGAAATCTCTCCTTTGGTCTGATGAGTCCAAATGTGAGATTTTAGGTTCCAACCGCTGTGTCTTTGTGAGACGCGGAGTAGGTGAACGGATGATCTCCGAAAGTTTGGTTCCCATCGTGAAGCATGGAGGAGGTGTGATGGTGTGGGGGTGCTTTGCTGGTGACATGGTCTATGATTTATTTAGAATTCAAGGCACACTTAACCAGCATGGCTACCACAGCGTTCTGCAGTGATACGCCATCCCATCTGGTTTGCACTTAGTGGGACTATCATTTGTTTTTCAACAGGACAATGACCAAAAACACCTCCAGGCTGTGTTGCATTAGATGACCTGGCCTCCACAATCACCCGACCTCAACCCAAATGAGATGGTTTGGGATGAGTTGGACTGCAGAGTGAAGGAAAAGCAGTGCTCAGCATATATGTACAACAAAAAATATCTAGTTAACAGAAGAAAGGAAGACAAAATAAGGACAGAAGAAAAAGGAAAAGAAAAAGGACAACAAAGTGAAACCTCTAAAGAAACAAGAGACCATAATACAAGAAACAGCACTATAGAGAGATAGAACAACAACAACGCAGCCACTGCCAGCTAGCCTACTTCAGCAGTACTGTATCATTTGAATTATTTTAGTCAATAAGATTCCTGCTACGTAAGCTTAACTTTCTGAACATTCGAGACGTGTAGTCCATTTGTCATTCCAATCTCCTTTGCATTAGCGTAGCCTCTTCTGTAGCCTGTCAACTATGTGTCTGTCTATCCCTGTTCTCTCCTCTCTGCACAGACCATACAAACGCTCCACACCGCGTGGCCGCGGCCACTCTAATCTGGTGGTCCCAGCGCGCACGACCCACGTGGAGTTCCAGGTCTCCGGTAGCCTCTGGAACTGCCGATCTGCGGCCAACAAGGCAGAGTTCATCTCAGCCTATGCCTCCCTCCAGTCCCTCGACTTCTTGGCACTGACGGAAACATGGATCACCACAGATAACACTGCTACTCCTACTGCTCTCTCTTTGTCCGCCCACGTGTTCTCGCACACCCCGAGAGCTTCTGGTCAGCGGGGTGGTGGCACCGGGATCCTCATCTCTCCCAAGTGGTCATTCTCTCTTTCTCCCCTTACCCATCTGTCTATCGTCTCCTTTGAATTCCATGCTGTCACAGTTACCAGCCCTTTCAAGCTTAACATCCTTATCATTTATCGCCCTCCAGGTTCCCTCGGAGAGTTCATTAATGAGCTTGATGCCTTGATAAGCTCCTTTCCTGAGGATGGCTCACCTCTCACAGTTCTGGGCGACTTTAACCTCCCCACGTCTACCTTTGACTCATTCCTCTCTGCCTCCTTCTTTCCACTCCTCTCCTCTTTTGACCTCACCCTCTCACCTTCCCCCTCTACTCACAAGGCAGGCAATACGCTCGACCTCATCTTTACTAGATGCTGTTCTTCCACTAACCTCACTGCAACTCCCCTCCAAGTCTCCGACCACTACCTTATATCCTTTTCCCTCTTGCTCTCATCCAACACTTCCCACACTGCCCCTACTCGGATGGTATCGCGCCGTCCCAATCTTCGCTCTCTCTCCCCCTACTACTCTCTCCTCTTCCATCCTATCATCTCTTCCCTCTGCTCAAACCTTCCCCAACCTATCTCCTGATTCTGCCTCCTCAACCCTCCTCTCCTCCCTTTCTGCATCCCTTGATTCTCTATGTCCCCTATCCTCCAGGCCGGCTCGGTCCTCCCTCCCGCTCCGTGGCTCGACGACTCATTGCGAGCTCACAGAACAGGGCTCGGGCAGCCGAGCGGAAATGGAGGAAAACTCGCCTCCCTGCGGACCTGGCATCCTTTCACTCCCTCCTCTCTACATTTTCCTCTTCTGTCTCTGCTGCTAAAGCCACTTTCTACCACTCTAAAGTCCAAGCATCTGCCTCTAACCCTAGGAAGCTCTTTGCCACCTTCTCCTCCCTCCTGAATCCTCCTCCCCCCTCCCCCTCCTCCCTCTCTGCAGATGACTTCGTCAACCATTTTGAAAAGAAGGTCGACGACATCCGATCCTCGTTTGCTAAGTCAAACGACACCGCTGGTTCTGCTCACACTGCCCTACCCTGTGCTCTGACCTCTTTCTCCCCTCTCTCCCAGATGAAATCTCGCGTCTTGTGACGGCCGGCCGCCCAACAACCTGCCCGCTTGACCCTATTCCTCCTCTCTTCTCCAGACCATTTCCGGAGACCTTCTCCCTTACCTCACCTCGCTCATCAACTCATCCCTGACCGCTGGCTACGTCCCTTCTGTCTTCAAGAGAGCGAGAGTTGCACCCCTTCTGAAAAAACCTACACTCGATCCCTCCGATGTCAACAACTACAGACCAGTATCCCTTCTTTCTTTTCTCTCCAAAACTCTTGAACGTGCCGTCCTTGGCCAGCTCTCCCGCTATCTCTCTCAGAATGACCTTCTTGATCCAAATCAGTCAGGTTTCAAGACTAGTCATTCAACTGAGACTGCTCTTCTCTGTATCACGGAGGCCCTCCGCACTGCTAAAGCTAACTCTCTCTCCTCTGCTCTCATCCTTCTAGACCTATCGGCTGCCTTCGATACTGTGAACCATCAGATCCTCCTCTCCACCCTCTCCGAGTTGGGCATGTCCGGCGCGGCCCACGCTTGGATTGTGTCCTACCTGACAGGTCGCTCCTACCAGGTGGCGTGGCGAGAATCTGTCTCCCTCACCACGCGCTCTCACCACTGGCGTCCCCCAGGGCTCTGTTCTAGGCCCTCTCCTATTCTCGCTATACACCAAGTCACTTGGCTCTGTCATAACCTCACATGGTCTCTCCTATCATTGCTATGCAGACGACACACAATTAATCTTCTCCTTTCCCCCTTCTGATGACCAGGTGGCGAATCGCATCTCTGCATGTCTGGCAGACATATCAGTGTGGATGACGGATCACCACCTCAAGCTGAACCTCGGCAAGACGGAGCTGCTCTTCCTCCCGGGAAGGACTGCCCGTTCCATGATCTCGCCATCACGGTTGACAACTCCATTGTGTCCTCCTCCCAGAGCGCTAAGAACCTTGGCGTGATCCTGGACAACACCCTGTCGTTCTCAACTAACATCAAGGCGGTGGCCCGTTCTTGTAGGTTCATGCTCTACAACATCCGCAGAGTACGACCCTGCCTCACACAGGAAGCAGCGCAGGTCCTAATCCAGGCACTTGTCATCTCCCGTCTGGATTACTGCAACTCGCTGTTGGCTGGGCTCCTGCCTGTGCCATTAAACCCCTACAACTCATCCAGAACGCCGCAGCCCGTCTGGTGTTCAACCTTCCCAAGTTCTCTCACGTCACCCCGCTCCTCCGCTCTCTCCACTGGCTTCCAGTTGAAGCTCGCATCCGCTACAAGACCATGGTGCTTGCCTACGGAGCTGTGAGGGGAACGGCACCTCAATACCTCCAGGCTCTGATCAGGCCCTACACCCAAACAAGGGCACTGCGTTCATCCACCTCTGGCCTGCTCGCCTCCCTACCACTGAGGAAGTACAGTTCCCGCGCAGCCCAGTCAAAACTGTTCGCTGCTCTGGCCCCCAATGGTGGAACAAACTCCCTCACGACGCCAGGACAGCGGAGTCAATCACCACCTTCCGGAGACACCTGAAACCCCACCTCTTTCAGGAATACCTAGGATAGGATAAAGTAATCCTTCTCACCCCCTTAAAAGATTTAGATGCACTATTGTAAAGTGGCTGTTCCACTGGATGTCTTAAGGTGAACGCACCAATTTGTAAGTCGCTCTGGATAAGAGCGTCTGCTAAATGACTTAAATGTAAATGTAAATGTATGTGGGAACTCCTTCAAGACTGTTGGAAAAGCAGTCCAGGTGAAGCTGGTTGAGAGAATGCCAGGAGTGTCCAAAGCTGTCATCAAGGCAAAGGGTGGCTACTTTGAAGAATCAAAAATCGACACTTTTTTGGTTACTGCATGATTCCACATGTTTTATTTCATAGTTTTGATGTCAGTATAATTCTACAATGTAGAAAATAGTAAAAAATAAAGAAAAACCCTTGAATGAGTAGGTGTGTCCAAATTTAGAATGGTACTGTAAATAGATTTGTCGGTAAATCCATCCACCCACAATGCACTCTTTAAATAGCCTACCTCAGTGTCAGTGAAGGGTTGTTAAGTTAAAACCAGGACTTGATTTGAGGGGGTAGGGGAGGGTACGCCATAGGCCTACCTAGGGATGAAACTGTTACCGGTTTCACGATAAACCACGGTAAAATTACCAGCAATCAGTATTACTGTTTCAAATTTGAATTATCATTAAAACCGTGTTTGATTACCACAGTTTGAAAAACTCCCGGGAAATGCTGTCCAGCATCAACCACAGTTAGCAATAGTCTGACGCAGGCGCATCATGCAACAAGGGTTTTGTTTTGTGTGAAAACATGGTGGAAGGCAGTGACAGCGCTCGGGAGATTTTTCAGCCTTCTAAGAGGACCAAATCTGAAGTGTGGTCGTATTTTGGGTTTTACAAGAGTGCTGAGGGAAACTTAATCGAAGATGGTCACCCTGTCTGCAGAACATGCAAAACAATTGCTGCGAAAGGGGGCACCACTTCACATTTCTTGAGTCATCTTCGTGACCACCACTTCACAGCGAATGCAAGGTAAGTTAACTTTTAGCCCAATGATTGATGTGGAAACTTCGGACTGGGGGAAAATGTCATGGTTTGTCTGTCTAACTTGCTAATAGCTCGTCAATAATGTAAACTGAAGCTTTCAGTGTTACCTACTCTTGTGTAAGTGAATAATAATAATAATAATTTAACAACACCAATAATAATAATAATAATACATTAGTAATGCTATTCCCTTGTTTACAGAGTGGGTGTGCAGCAGGCAAACCCAGTGATGATACCGGTCGCTCCTCATCTTCAGTTGTGACACAGACACTCGATCAAGCATTTAAAAAGGCAGGCTGCTTATGCACCCACATCAACAACAACAAAAATGCTCAAGACCTCACTGCAGCCCTTTCATATTACATCGCAAAGGACATGATGCCATTTCAAATTGTTGAGAGGCCTGGCTTTCTGAGGCTGATGAGGGTTGCCGTGCCTCACTACAAAGTGAGTGCTGCTAATGGTATTTGTTGTTTGTTTATTTGATTTGCTTATTTAAGGTTGTGTTCATTAAAACCTGCACAAGGGAAATGTTTACCTCTCATGGCCACATGGTGCCATCTTTAATGTTAATGTTATTATTTTAATGTTTATGCACACAAAAAGTGCATAGTGCTGCTAATATTATTTGTTGTCCGTTGGATTTCAATATAAAACTTGGTGAAATTATTTCAGTGTGTGTATCAGTACTTTTAAAAAACATTTCCAGCACATTTTAACAACACCGCGACAATACTGATAACCGTGGTAATTTTGGTCACTATAAATAATCGTGATATGACATTTTTGTACCGTTTCATCTCTAGGCATACATTTTATTAAAGTACATGATGAAAAGCACAGGCCTACCCATTGTTAGCTTAAGATTTTGAAGAAAATAAAACTAATCTGGTTATATAAGTTGATTTATAACAGTGCTTTGTTCCACAATGCTTTATGCTAGAAACAAGCTGCAAAATACTCTGGACAGACATGACTCTGATGCATATGGGGATAACATTGTTTCATTTATTTGACATTCAGAGGCTGAGCTACAACTTTCTAAAGCCAAGGAGACAAAAAATTGTGTAATTCTGTCACCATCTTTCACTTCCTGTACAATAGAAGATGTTTAAACCCAGACAACTTTTAAGGAAAGACTTGTGACCTCCTCTCATTGGGTTAAACCATGGAAGAAGGGTAGCCAGTAGTTAAAGCTGACATTTTTCTGCATCAGTAGGCCTACTGTCTGGGGCCTACTGTCTGGGGCCTACTGTCTGGGGTGGAAAAGTAGGCCTACCTTTTGAAAGTGCCATGCTCCGATTCCTAATGATATCTCAGATTCATTGCAAACAAGACATACTGATTTGGCATTGGAGAAATATGATAAGATGAACACATAGCCTATCTCTCTGTCCATTCTTAGTATTCTTAGTATATTAAAAAAGATGCTAATATGTAAAATTATGTAGAATCGCATTAAGTTATTATAAAAGACCCCCCAAACATTCTGACCTGCAAAAATTATGATAGATTCATGCAATGATTTTACAGTAAAGGAGATCTTTCCACCCGTACTCTTGTCCACGGTGGTCTGTGAACCCAAACCTTCTGGCCTGCAACCCAGTGCACAATCAAAATCCCTGCGTTGCCATGTATTGCTTATAGGACGAAGAACAGTTTCTAAAATGGCATATCTAAGGCTCTGGTCTGTTCAAGTAGTGAGGGTAAACGGTGAGGATGTTTTCTGCTATCCACTTTTTATTATTATTTTGGATATAGAGGATGGTCACTTTTTTTCAAGCATTCAGAGAGGGTTTAGGTAAAATATACACTACCGTTCAAAAGTTTGGGGTCACTTAGAAATGTCCTTGTTTTGGAAAGAATAGCACATTTTTTTGTCCTATTAAAATAGCATAACATTGATCAGAAACACAGTGTACACATTGTTCATGTTGTAAATGACCATTGTAGCTGGAAACAGCAGATATTTATTGAATATCTACATAGGAGTACAGAGGCCCATTTTCAGCAACTATCACTCCTTTGTTCCAAAGCCACGTTGTGTTAGCTAATCCAAGTTTATCATTTTAAAAGGCCAATTTATCATTAGAAAACAATTTCGCAATTATGTTAGCACAGCTGAAAAGTGTTCTTCTGATTAACTTCTTTGGGATAGGGGGCAGCATTTTCACTTTTGGATGAATAACATGCCCAGAGTGAACTGCCTCCTACTCAGTCCCAGATGCTAATATATGCATATTATTATTAGTATTGGATAGAAAACACTCTGAAGTTTCTAAGACTTTTTGAATGATGTCTGTGAATATAACAATATGGCAGGCAAAAACCTGAGAAAAAAATCCAAACAGGAAGTGGGAAATCTGAGGTTTGTAGTTTTTGAACTCACCCCTATCGAATACACAGTGGGATATGGGTTATTTTGTACTTCCTAAGGCTTCCACTAGATGTCAACCGTCTTTAAGAAACTTTGTTTCAGGCTGCTCCTGTGAAGCGGGGCTGGATGAGAGCTGTTTAACTAAGGGGTCTGCTGGCAGCCTCGTTCTCAGTCACGCACTTTCTCATGAGAGGTATCTCTCGTTCCTTTGCTTTTCTACAGACAATTGAATCCTACGGTTGGGACATTATTGAACATTTATGATAAAAACATCCTAAAGATTGAGTCTATACTTAGTTTGACAAGTTTCTTCGACCTGTAATATAACTTTTTGAACTTTTCATCCGACTGGACCATAACGTGCTTTTGGATTTGTTTACAAACACCCTAACAAAAGAAGCTATTTGGACATAAATGGACAAAAATGATGGACATTATCGAACAAAACAAGCATTTATTGTGGAACTGCGATTCCTGGGAGTGAATTCTGATGAAGATCATCAAAGGTAAGTGAATATTTATAATGCTATTTATGACTAATGTTGACTACCCAACATGGCGGATATTTCTCTGGCTGGATTGGGCTCTGAGCGCTGTTCTTAGATTATGCTTTTTCCGTAATGTTTTTTTTTAAAATCTGACACAGCGGTTGCATTAACCTTTTGCGACGAGCAAACCCGTATCCGGGAGCGTAATCATAGCCTCAAACACATTATCATAACACAAGGGACATAAATACCCCTATAAACTTTTCCTATTCATGAAAATCGCAAATTAAATTAAATAAATACATTCAAACACAAGCTTAGCCTTTTGTTAACAGCACTGTCATCTCAGATTTTCAAAATATGCGTTACAGCCAACGCTAGACAAGCATTTGTGTAAGTTTATCATGGCATAATGCTATGCTAGGCTCTGCTGGCAGCAGGCAACATTTTCACAAAAATAAGAAAAGCAACCAAATTAAATCATTTACCTTTGAAGAACTTCGGATGCTTTCACTCAGGAGACTCCCAGTTAGATAGCAAATGTTCCTTTTCTCCAAAAATATTATTTTTGTAGGCGAAAAAGCTACCGTTTCTTCACCATGCTTGGCTGAGAAATCGACCGAAAAATGCTACAACTATAACGCCAAACTTTTTTCAAAATTAGCTACATAATATCGACAGAAACATGGCAAACGTTGTTTAGGATCCATCCTCAAGGTGTTTTTAACAAATATATTCAATAATATATCCGTCGATGCAGTTGGTTTCAATTGGAAAAATGGCTACCTCAGTATTTTACGCAAGGTTTTCTGCGGGAGACACCATGTGACCACATGCCATATATGGTCCCTTACAGTCATTCTTCAAGGGAAATGCCTAAAAAGATGTCAAAATGCTGTAGACACCTTGGGGAAAACGTGGAAAACGTAAGCTCATTCGTAGCTCATTCACAGCCATATAAGGAGTCATTGGCATGAGGCGGTTTTAAAAAATGCGGCACTTCCTGGTTGGATGTTTATCTGGGTTTCGCCTGTAACATCAGTTCTGTGGTACTCACAGACAATATATTTGCAGTTTTGGAAACGTCAGTGTCTTCTTTCCAAAGCTGTCAATTATATGCATAGTCGAGCATCTTTTCGTGACAAAATATCTTGTTTAAAACGGGAACGTTTTTCATCCAACAATTAAAATAGCGCCCCCTAAATCCAACTGGTTAAGGAGAAGTGTACCTAAAGTTCCATGCATAACACTTGAATTTTCATCAACATTTATAATGAGTATTTCTGTGAATTCATGTGGCTCTCTGCACAATCACCGCATGTTTTAGAACTACTGAACGTAACGCGCCAATGGAAAATGAGGTTTTTATCAAACAAAACATACATGTATTGTGTAACATGAAGTCCTATGAGTGTCATCTGATGAAGATCATCAAAGGTTAGTGATTCATTTTATCTCTATTTGTGCTTTTTGTGACTCCTCTCTTTGGCTGGAAAAATGGCTGGGTTTTTCTGTGAGTTGGTGGTGACCTAACATAATATAACATAATAACCTAACATAATCGTTTGTGGAGCTTTCGCTGTAAAGCATTTTTGAAATGAGACAATGTGGCTGGATTAACGAGAATTTTATCTTTAAAATGGTGCCTAATAATTGTATGTTTGAGAAATGTGATTTATGAGATTTCTGTTGATTTGTATTGCAGGGCGCTAGCGGCCCCAGATAGCCCCAGCTAGTGGCCCCAGTCCGCTAGCAGCCCCAGTCCTAGACAGGTTAAAGAAGCAATAAAGCTGGCCTTCTTTAGACTAGTTGAGTATCTGGAGCATCAGCATTTGTGTGTTTGATTACAGGCTCAAAGTGGCCAGAAACAAACAAACTTTCTTCTGAAATTAATCAGTCTATTCTTGTTCTGAGAAATGAAGGCTATTACATGCGAGAAATTTACAAGAAACTGAAGATCTCATATAAAGATGTGTACTACTCCATTCCCAGAACTGGCTCTAACCAGAATGGAAAGAGGAGTGGGAGGCCCCGGTGCACAACTGAGCAAGAGAACAAGTACATTAGAGTCTCTAGTTTGAGAGACAGCAACCTCACAAGTCCTCAACTGGCTGCTTCATTAAATAGTACCCGCAAAACACCAGTCTCAACGTCAACAGTGATGAGGCGACTCCAGGATGCTGACCTTCTAGGCAAAGTTGCAAAGAAAAAGCCATATCCCAGACTGGCCAATAAAAATAAAATATTAAGATGGGCAAAAGAACTCAGACACTAGACAGAGGAAGATTGGAAAAAGTGTTGTAGACAGATGAATCTAAGCTTGTGTTTGGATCACATTCGTGAGATGCAGAAAAAAATGAAAAGATACTGGAGGAGTGCTTGACACCATCTGTCAAGTATGGTGGAGGTAATGTGATGGTCTGGGGGTGCTTTGGTGGTGGTAAAGTGGGAGATTTGTACAGGGTAAAAGGGATATTGAAGAAGGAAGGCTACCACTCCATTTTGCACTTAATTGGAGCCAATTTCCTCCGACAACAGGTCAATGACCCAAAGCACAGCTCCAAACTATGCAAGAACTATTTAGGGAAGAAGCAGTCAGCTGGTATTCTGTCTGCAATCACCAGATCTCAACCCTATTGAGTTGATGTGGGAGCAGCTTGACCATATGGTACGTAAGAAGTGCCCATCAAGCCAATCCAACTTGTGGGAGGTGTTTCAGGAAGCATGTGGTGAAATCTCTTCAACAAATTACCTCAACAAATTGACAACTAGAATGCCAAAGGTCTGCAAGGCTGTAATTGCTGCAAATGGAGGATTCTATGACAAAAGCAAAGTTTAAAGGACACAATTATTATTTCAATTATAAATCATTATTTTTAACCTTGTCAACATCTTGACTATATTTCCTATTTATTTTGCAACTCATTTCATGTATGTATTCATGGAATACAAGGACATTTCTAAGTGACCCCAAAGAATTCAAATTTTTTGTTAAAATGACGCCAAAGCAGAAGGTAGACGTTTTACATGCCCCCACCGATTGTCTATTTTGTTTGTTTATATGCGTTGTTTGTAACTTATTATTTGACTATTTTTGTACATAATGTTGCCAATACCATCTCTTATGACCGAAAATAACTTCTAGACATCAGGACTGCGATTACTCACCATGGACTAGCTGAATCCTTTTTCTTCTTTCACGACTCTGACGAGCCCGAGGCGGAGGATATACGGCTCTCTCGGGAACAGGCCCAGACCCCAGTGATCTGCGTGAGGAGGCGGCGGAGAAAGAGAGGCCGGAGGACGGGCTGCCTTCTGAGGTGTCGGCGACAATCGAATAAACCCTCACTCCCCTCAATTCTACTCGCAAACATACAATCTTTGGACAATAAAATGGACGTATTGCTTTAATGCAGGGCAACTTAAATGAGTTTTACCTCGTTTCTATCAACATTAAATGTGCAACCAGAGGGAAAAGAACTCTATAGTCCACACACAGAGATGCATACAAGTTCTCACTCGCCCTCCATTTGGCGAATCTGACCATAATTCTGTCCTCCTGATGCTTGCTTACAAGCTCAAATTAAAGCAGGAAGCACCAGTGACTAGATCAATAAAAAAGTAGTCAGATGAAGCAGATGCTAATATGTTCCGGGATTCCTCCAATGGCATTGAGGAGTACACCACATCTGTCATTGGCTTCATCAATAAGTGCATCGGTGACGTCTTCCCCACAGTGACCGTACGTACATACCCCAAACATAAACCATGTATTACAGCATCCGCACTGAGCTAAAGGCTAGAGCTAACGCGTTCAAGGAGCTGGACTCTAACCCGGAAGCTTATAAGAAATCCTGCTATACCCTCCGACAAACCATCAAACAGTGAAAGCATCAATACAGGAGTAAGATCGAGTCATACTACACCGGCTCTGACGCTCGTCGGATATGGCAGGACCATTACAGACTACAAAGGGAAGCACAGCCGAGAGCTGCCCAGTAACATGAGCCTACCGAACGAGCTATACTACTTATATGCTCACCTCGAGCAGACCACCATAGTGCCTGTGCCCAAGAACACTAAGGTAACCTGCCTAAATGACTACTGACCCGTAGCACTCATGCCTGTAGCCATGAAGTACTTTGAAGGGCTGGTCAAGGCTCACATCAACACCATTATCCCAGGAAGCCTAGACCCACTCCAATTTGCATACCACCCCAACAGATCCACAGATGATGCCGTCTCTATTGCACTCTACACTGCCCTGTCCCACCTGGACAAAATGAACACCTATGTGAGAATGCTATTCATTGACTATAGCTCAGATTTCAACACCATAGTGCCCTCAAAGCTCATCAATAAGCTAAGGACCCTGGGACTAAACACCTCCTTCTGCAACTGGACCCTGGAAATCCTGACGGGCCGCCCCCCAGGTGGTAAGGGTAGGTAACAACACATCCACCACGCTGATCCTCAACACAGGGCCCCCTCAGGGGTGCGTGCTCAGCCCCCTCCTGTACTCCCTGTTCACTCATGACTGCACAGCCAGGCACGACTCCAACACCATCATTAAATCTTCTGATGACACAACAGTGATCACCGACAACGACGAGACAGCCTATAGGGAGGAGGTCAGAGACCTGGCCAGGACAACAACCTCTACCTCAACATGATCAAGACAAAGGAGATGATTGTGATCTACAGGAAAGGAGGACCGAGCACGCACCAATTCTTATTGATGAGGCTAAGCGTGGAGCAGTTTGAGAGCTTCATGTTCCTTGGTGTCCACATCACCAACAAACTAACATGGTCCAAGCACACCATGACAGTCGTGAAGCGGGTACGACAAAACCTATTCCCCCTCAGGAGTCTGAAAAGATTTGGCATGGGTCCTCAGATCCTCAAAAGGTTCTACAGCTGCACCATCGAGAGCATCCTGACTGGTTGCATCACTGCCTGGTATGGCAACTGCTCATTCTCCGAACGCAAGGCACTACAGAGGGTAGTGCGAACAGCCCAGTACATCACTGGGGCCAAGCTTCCTGCCATCAGGGACCTCTATACCAGGCGGTGTCAAAGGAAGGCCCTGAAAATTGTCAAAGACTCAAGCCACCCTAGTCATAGACTGTTCTCTCTGCTACCACACGGCAAGTGGTACCGGAGCACCAAGTCTAGGTCCAAGAGGCTTCTAAACAGCTTCTCAAGCCATAAGACTCCCGAACATCTAGTCAAATGGCTACCCAGACTATTCACTTTGCCTCCCCCCCTCCCCACACCACTGCCACTCTCTGTTGTCATCTGCATAGTCACTTTAATTAAATCTACCTACATGTACATACTACCTCAACTGACTGGTGCCCCTGCACATTGACTCTGTACCGGCACCCTCTTGTATATATTGTTATTTTTTACTGCTCCTCTCTAATTAATTGTTTATTTTATCTCTCATTCTTATCCTTTTTAAAGAATTGTACTGTCGGTTAGGGGCTTGTAAGTAAGCATTTTACTGTAAGGTCTACCCCCTGTTGTATTCGGTGCATGTGACCAATTGTTTTTATTTGATTTGACTTTTGAACGGTTCTGTGTATTTTGCTGAGAAGTCCGATTTTCTCCATTTAATCCTTGTTAATAACGTTCCCTCCGTAATTATTCCCAATTTTGTCTTGGCTGCTTCATAAAGGCAAAAGGTTTTTACACGGACTTCTGGTTGTCCT